>NC_056748.1:1029557564-1029745064 GCF_019279795.1 Protopterus annectens
GAAGGTGGGTGGAAGGTTGTCAGGTGCATTGCAACAGGGTTTGAATTTGAGGAGAAATCTTTTTATAGTGCTTGTGGGGAAGGGCTTGAGGCAGAAGGATGTGGAGGAAGATTGATTGGGGTTGTGGTTGGGGCAGGAGGGGGTGGTGGTGGAGTAAGGGGGTGGGACAGAGGCTAATAGTTTAGCTATGCAGTCTATGAAGAATGAGTTGAACTGGATGGCTGTTTCAAGGTTGGAGAGGTTGGGGTCTGAGCAGGGGTTTTCTTTGTTGCCAGGATGCATCATAGATGAGATGGAGTCCCAGAATGTTGGGGGATTTGTTGAGTGCAAGGACTGGAGTTTCAAGTAGTGGGCTTTGTGGTCTTTAATTATTAGTTTTTTTGCAGCGCTTCATAGTTGCTTATACTCTAGGAGAGTGTTAGGGTTTTTATGTTTTTGATATTGTTTCCATTTTTTGTCCCTTTGGTGCAAGGCTAGTTTAGTATCTTTTGATAACCATTTGCAGGGATTGGTTTGATGCATTGGGTTTGAGGGGGAGCTTGCTGATTGAAAAGGGTTAGGAATGAGTGGTTAAAGTAGGAAACAGCATCAAGTAGATGAAGGGTTTTTAGAGGGGACCAGTCAGTATGCTTTAAACATTCGGAGAAAGTTAGAGGGTTGAAAGAGGAAAGGTTGCGGGTTTGGATGTAGTGGTGTTGTTTATGCAGTGGAGATGGGAGATGGTAGGCGAAGGCTGGTAAGTGATCGCTGAGAGGATCAGGTAATGTTTCGGCTTTGGTGATAAGGTTTGGGTGAGTTGTTAGGATCCAGTCAATGATGGTACCAGAGGTACCATGTTTATTTGGTCTGGTTGGAGATTGTATTAGTTGGGAGAAGTTGTTCAGGTTGATTGTGTGGGGCAGGGCTTCAGAGTTAATAGTATTTTAGTTGATGGTATCACCAAGTATATAGGTTTCATTTTTTTTTATATTGGAGGAGAACCAGGACAGGATGTTTTCAAGAGTTTTGATATTATCACCAGGGGGAACATAGAGGGCAGTGATACATATGGATTTGTGGTTGTTTATTTTTAGTAAACCTATTATAATTTCAGTGTTGGCAAAGGTTGATATTTTACTGGAGTAAAGAGTTTTGGTATGGGAGTTGGGGTAGATTATTGCTACTCCACCTCCTTTTTTGTGGGCTCTGTCATTGCAAATGATTTGGAAACTTGGTGGTAGGATTTTGCTATCTTTTAAATAGTTTTTCAGCCAGGTTTCAGCAACAGTGGTAATGTTGGGGTGGTTATGGGAGAGCCAGGCATGGAGGTTAGGGATTTTTTTTTAGGTTTTGTGCATTAAGTGTTGTATAGCAAATGGACTTTGAGTTTGTGGGTTGAGTGGAGGGCTTGGTGAGACTAATGTTAGAGTTGGGTCCGGGGTTGGGGTGGATGTCATCGTCTAGTGAGAGAAAGATGTGGTGGAGTAGAAGAATGAGGCAATGTGTTAGGCAAGGGTAGCTTAGGTTGTGTGAGAGTAATGATTTTCTGGTACCACATTTAAGAGGGGAGTACAAGGGGATTGGGTTGGGAGCAGTTTTGGTTTGAAGAAATAGATTGGGTTAGAGTTAAAGAGTTCATGTGAGATGGATGAGTAGAATGGGAATTGAGGTTGATGGTAAAATGTAGTGGAGTGTATGTGAGAGTTATGACAAGGGTTGGGAGAAAATGTGAGATAGGTAAAAGAAGAGAGAGAGATTAGTAGGGCAAATGGGGTTATAGGGAGAGATGTTATGTAGAGTATTGTAGGAGGGGTGGATCTTTGGGGTGATGTAGATCTACAGGTGGGTGAGATTTGGCTTAGGTGTGTTGTGATTAGAGAGGTTTTGGGTGCGGAGGAGTCAGGGGTGTATAAAAGTCCAGGTAGTGGGGGGCAGGTGGAATTTGGGGGAAGGGTAGGGAGTGGAGTGAGGCCAAAGTTACACCTTCTGGGAGGAGCAGCAGTCACTAAACAGAAAACAATCAGTGAGAAGGTTAGCAACTACTTCTCTAAGTCTTCTCTAAGTTTTGCATTTTTAACTTACTGTCATTTAAAAGGATAATGTTTTTTTAAGAACATTTTATTGAAATTTCCAAATGTTCATATGAATAAACAGAGATAACAATTTGACAAAAATAAGTTCTAATCTATCTACATATAATGTTCAAATATAGCAGAAGCACTTAGACAAGGGATAAGAAACTGAATATTTATTGTATTGTTAGGCATTAAAGTGCATTAGAAAATGGGCTTTGAGAATAAAAGAAGGCAACTGCATTTTCAGTATTCCCAAGGGGATTATTAATATACCAGGAGAGTCCACTGGAAAAAATAAGTGAACCAATTCATGGCAAAAAACTTAAGTGCTGTAACTGAAATATTTTACCACGACCACTATTTCCTTTTTTGTCACTAATGTCAACTTTTAAATAGCGGCAGTTAGTGAGCATTAAAAAATAGCACATGTAGCTGTGCAAGTATGTGTAGAAACATCATTAAATATATAACTTATATCAGAAGTATAGCTGGTTCAACACCCTGGGCCAGAACTATGAACCAGCACTCTACCCCCTTGGTACTTCTCTGTAATAAGCCAATCACTACATTATAAGGGATTGGCTTACTACAGTTAGATCTATGGTCCCCAAAACCTTTCCACTGAAAAGTAAAAATGGATGTTCCTTATACTGGCACACCAACCATGTGCCCAAATGGATGACATGCCCTCCCCCCCACCTCAGCCATTCAGGTCCTGTATCTGTGCCCAGCTCCCAACCCTCTTTCAACATATTTTATTTAAAAAAAATATTTCTTCTTTTAAACTGTAGCAGACTGTTTGCCTTAAATGTAGCAAACAGTTGCTACAGTTTCTATTCTTCCTGACTGCTGTGCTCATGTTTTAGTTTAAAAAATAAAACAAAACTTATTTTTAAACTATAGCAAACTATTTGCTTCAGTTTATATCCTGCTGGCATGGACCACTACAGTGCTTAGGTTTTTCAAACTGCTTGCTAAATGTATTAAGCAGTTGCTACAGTTTAGAACACACACACCGCTACAACACTAAGGTTTGAAAGCAAATGCAACACTGGATTTAAAAAGTGGTATTGCATTAAAGAAAGATCAGGATTGGCTGATTGCACCTCCCACTTTGAGCCCCATGCAGTTGCCCCTCTAACAGCACTCTAGCTACACTACTGACTAATATTTTATATGCAAAATATTTTATCTCACAGTATCTGGCTAATTATATATATATATATATATATATATATATATATATATGTATGTGTGTGTGTATATGTATATATATATATATATATATATATATATATATATATATATATATACATCTAAGCTATGAATTTTGTTGAATGCTGTTACAGCTGACATCTCTTTAGTTGACACAATTTGACTAAACCAATGGTCAACAGCTGTGCAAAATCACTACAATACTGGATGTGGGGAATGAACCCTGTCCCACCATTATTGTGTGTTCTCACAGTTAAGATATGTAATTGTTTTTTTTTGGAAAGTTTTCAATTGCACAGTGCAAGTTTGATTTTCCATTCTTAATCATATTGCCTCACCGATATGAATTTCGAGTTTCTGAAAACTGTCATAGATCCATATATATATATATATATATATATATATATATATATCTATATATATATACATATATATATATATATATATATATATGTATATCTACAGAAATTATTCAATGCAGCTAAATGCTGACATTGCTAATGTTGACGACAAAAGATTTGCATTAATGTTAACAACACATCCCTATGCATTCATGGAGAAACAAAACTTGCACCATAGGTTCATAGGTTCATACTAGGCTATCTGCTCTGGGGCAATTATAAGCCTAGCCCGATTCTGTATGGCTTACGCCACCCCTTGATTTGAGTATACTGTGCCCTTTTTAAGGTTTAGTTTACTGTGCCTCTGTCTAATAGTGACACGGGAGTAATCCCTGGGACAAACCTACGACCCCCATCCACCTATCGAGATTCTTCTTGAAGAGATTCAGTGAGGTGCTCTGCCTCACATGAACTGGAATTCTATTCCAGAGCGAAGGGAGCTTCTGGGTTATGAACCTGTCCCTCCAGCAAGTTCTATTTATTTCTGTGCTGAGGTTCAAGTCCCTCGAGCGTGTGGCTCTAAGGGATTTAGATTTACTGAGGTGGAGAATGTCCATTAATTCTGGATTTGACATAGCTTTGTATGTCAGGCATAGATCGCCTCGAAGTAGGCGGTATGCAACTGAGTAGAGCTGGAGTTTTTTTAACCGAGCAGCATATGGCATCTGTTTGAGACCCTTGACCCTCTTGGTGAGATTCTTTTGGGGTCCTTCTAATTGCTGCAGGTGTCGGGTAAGGTACATCCCAAAAGGGGCATTGTATTCTATGATGGGCCTGATGAGGGATGAATAAAGGGGCACGATTACCTCTCTTGATCTAGATGTGAAACCCTTCGTGATGAGGTGGGCTATGTAGAAGGTCTTTCTAACCACTTTGGCAATGTGGTTTTCAAAGGAGAGATTGCTATCAACTTGGGTACCCAGGTCCCTAATAACTTTCTCTGTACTTAATGGATTTCCTCCTATGTGGTAATTTGTGGGCACATTGTTTTTGCCAAAGGGTATGACTATACATTTTTTGGCATTTAGCTTTAAACCATGGCGCTGGCACCAGTTATCTGTCTCTGTGAGACCTTTTTGAAGGATGTTTGTGTCAGCTGGAGAGTTGATTATGGTGCCCAGTTTGCAGTCGTCTGCGAACTTGGTGAGCCATAGTCCTCCCACGTTTGCCTGTACCTTGGAAAAGTATATACCGAACAAGAGTGGTCCCAGGACAGAACCCTGTGGGACGCCACTTGTAACCGGTTTCGAGTCTGATATGGCTCCAGCAACTCTCACTCTGTGGTTTCTGTCTTTGAGCCAGTTTGTGACCCATCTTGTGACATAGGGGTTTATATTTAAGCTGGATAGCTTATCTAAGATGCCCGAGTGGGGTATTGTGTCAAATGCCTTTGCAAGGTCCAGATAGGCTGTGTGGACTACCTTCCCTTCATCTATGGCTTTGGTGACTGTTTTGAAGAAGTCAACCAGGTTCAAAAGGCAGGATCTGCCCTTGACAAAGCCGAACTGGTTAGGATCTAGTGTCTGTATGTCCTCAATGTCTTTGTGTATGAGCTCCATGATGATCCTCTCCATAGCCTTGCAGACTAAGCTAGTCAGGCTTATGGGGCAATAGTTTCCAGGGTCCGTAGAGGTCCACCTTTGTGGAGTGGGACTACTGTTGCTGTACGCCATTCTGTGGGCACATATCCTGTAGTGAGGCTGAGATTGTATAGCTGTTTTATTTGAGGGATTAGTTCCTCTTGTAGTTCATGTAGGACGCAACCTGGGACAACATCTGGTCCCATGGAAGCAGTGTTTTTTGCTTTGGAGAGGGCAGCCTTCACCTGAGCATCAGAGATGTTTGGGAGGCAGCCCTCTGCTGGGATAGATACTTGCTCTTTTGGGGGAGAGGGGGTGGAGAAGTTTGCACTGAACCTGTCTGCCAGGATATTGGCGATGTCTGTGGGTTCAGTGTATTTTTTGTCGTTTAGAATCAACTCAGAACAAGTCTGGGAGTTGCATCCCAGGTTCCTAACATAACTGAAAAAAGCCTTATGATTGTCTTTGGTGTCCTGTGCAATTTTTCTCTCGAAGCTGGCCTTGGAGGATTTTATGAGGGATCATAATTTTTTGCTAGTACTGATCAGAGATGCCTTCCCTATTAGGGATTTTGCTCTATCATGTAGTAGCTTACTCCTTCTGTTGTACAGTTTATTTATGGCAGGGGTCCACCAGACTGGACGCCTGCCTTTGGATAATTGGGTCTTGGTTTTGTTTGGGATAGCATGATCCATGCATTCCTGGAGATGTCCGTAGAATGCATTTATATAGGATTCTGCAGTTTGGGCCGTAGGTTCCACTGGCCCTGGGGCCTTGAAGGATTCCACTTTGGTTTTGAGAAGTTCACTTTTGAGAAGTTTTTCACTGTGGTTTTCTGGGCTGGGGGTGGGGTCGGGATGTGGACATCCAGTGAAATTAATTTATGGTCTGATCTTACCAATGAGGGATATACTTCTGGTGTGGAGCATAGAGTACCCATGTTGGTAATGATCAGGTCTAGTATGTTGTCCCCTCTTGTGGGAGTGGTGACTAGTTGTTCCATAGCATTTGAGTTTATAATTTCCAGGAACCTTTGGGCTAAGGTGCTGGGGCTTGAGTAGTGCTCCCAGTCAATGTTTGGGTAGTTGAAGTCGCCCAATATAATGGTGTTCGGAGAGATCTTCATGTTCTCCAATGTTTTCAGGAAAGCCGAGTGGGATTCCTGACTTTGAGAGGGTGGTCTGTAGGATGCTATAAACTGAAAAGCAGTTTTGCCCACTGTTAGTTGCACATGGATGGTCTCCGATACGTGCAATGCCACTAACCTGGAGGTGTGGATATCCTTGATAAATATGGAAACTCCCCCTCCTTTTGTGGTTCGGTCCAGGTTTTGGGGCCGAAAAGCATGATATGAGGTATAGCCTGGTAGTGCTGGGGTGCTCTCTGGAGCCTTGAACCAGGTTTCTGTCACTGCACAGATATCGATGTTCTCCATACTGAGGAGAGCTTTGAGTGCGTGCATCTTGAGGTTAAGACTTCTGGCATTAAGCAGCATTACCCTTAGTTTCTTGTTCCTTGTGCTGTCTATGGAGGTGGGTTTGACTTTTGAGCCTTGCCTAAAAAAGGCACTATGGGGGTGGCAAGAACCTTTGCCAATATCCGAAAGCCCAGTGGTGACAGGTGCAAGCTGTCCCTAGCGAAGCAACGTGGCTTGTCGAGCATGTCATCCCAGGCTGACAGACACTGGATCCCCTTTGAATGACACCAAAATTTTAGCCAATTGTTAAAATCGATCATTTTGTCTTTGTACTGTGGCATCATTCTAGGTGAGGGTAAGATGCTGCTCAAGGTCAGAGTCATACCAGCCTGGGCTACATGATCAGAGAGCTCCTCTATGTCTCTTTTCATGTAGTCCAGGGAGGTACGTCTCAGGTCATTCACACCAGCATGTACAATGACTGAGTCATATTTGTATTTGCTTTGGAGTGACCTGAGTGCTTGCGTTATGTGGCGGATCCTAGCACCCGACAGGCAGCTCACCATGACCTTCTCTTTATTCAGCCTGGTGATGTCAGGTGTGTCTGACAATAGAGTCACCTATTACAAGAGTATCAGGTGTGTTATTCAGCCTTAAGGGCTGTGGCTGCTTGGCACACTGACTTTGTGGGCTATGTGTTGTGCGTGTTTTGTTTTGAGGTAGCGTTTGCTTGGATGTCTGCTTTGGAGGTCTCTGTTGCTTAGGTAGTTTTTTATTTAGGGCCTCCAAGTATGTTTTTGTGTATTTATGTGTTTGGTTCGCTGATGTGGTGGGACTATGTGATACTGGAATTGTGTTGTGTGAGGTTACCTTCTCCTCCTGACTGGTTACACCAGTTTTGAGATGAGAGAGCTCAGCCTCCAGTTTGGCTAAATAGTTGCATCTCTCACATATATTTGAACCTGTTTGGAGGAGGAGAGGGTTGTCCGTGTACATGAGACAGTTGTAACATTGCCTCAAAATTCCCAGATTCACCAGCTGGACTGGAGAGGAAACCATTGACTGACCTTTGGACATGCTAGAGTAATATAGGGAAACTGAATTTAAGACGGACCAATAGAGGACAGGGTAATCGTAGAGAGTATAAGAGTAAGTAGTGCTTATGGTTTAATAGTGCTAACTTGTAGGATTACTTAATTGGACCAGTGAAGGGCCTTAGAATGAGAATATGGTGTTTAAATTGAGAGATAGAGCAGTTCTAAGGGAAAAAGTGAAGAGCAGACTTTCTGGAGCCAGGAATAGTTTAAACCCAATTAGGCGGCGCTGCCCGCTGTTGCGCTATGCACAAAAACAAGCAAAACCGTGCAAAACAGGATTTTAAGAGAGGAAGATGAAGGAGTTTGGAATTGACCCAAAATGGCCAATAAAACTACAGTTTCAAGTCAGTAACCACTCCCACAGGGGCAGGCAGGCTGCTCAATGTTTTTCACTGCTACTGATCAACAGAGAGACTTCCCTTTAGCCCAAGCAAAAAATGGCCTCTAAGAAACTTACAAACAGTTAAATGTTTAACTTGGTGATAATAAATCATCCTCTGATTCATGTTGCCTCATCAGCAAGCTGTACCAATTTATTTTATCACTAAGGAAGACTCGCTTCACTTCTTGGTGAAAAAATAAAATTGAGTAAAAAAAACATATTTTCTTTGCAGCATTTAACTTGGTATTGTACAACATATATGTAAATATGTGTAACCAGAAAAAATAGTGTCTGCAAAATGAAATATGAAATAAAAGCATATTGTGTGTTTAAATAGCAGGAAATTAAAAATGGCAATGTGCCCTATTCCCACTATTGTGTGATATCAGAGTTAGGACATGTAATTGTTTTTTTCTCACACTCAAACATTAGATGCATATGCAGGTGCCTATCTTTTCGGGGCAGGGTAAAGGAAGCATTCTGTACATATATATATATATATATATATATATATATATATATATATATATATATATATATACACATATACATACACATGCATATCTGAGAACAAATATGTCCTTCGTGTTTTCTAGTTTTGTCCATCTTTGACATGAAATGGGTACAGAGAACGTGGCTATCCTCTGTAGATAAGGATGAGGAGGAATGCTGTATACACATATTTACAGTAATATAGAAATATAAACATCACACAAGACTATATCTATCTGCACTTCAATATAGCTGTATTGCTCACTTTCTTTGAAAATTTAAAATATAGGTCTTGAGAATAAATATTATTCCTTTAACTGATCATCTTCTAATGCAATGCCAGCTTTTCAGATTGTGCCCTTTATTCACATATATGACAGCAGTGACTTGAAAAAGTATGATTGTGACCATTTCTTCCGTACTTTCCATACCAATTTAAGACAAGACTGGGGTGTGTGTGTGTGTGTGTGTGTGTGTGTGTGTGTGTGTGTGTGTGTGTGTGTGTGTGTGTGTATCTATCTATCTATCTATATATATATATATATATATATATATATATATATATATATATATACTACAACTATAAGCTACTACAGCCATTTACTCAGTAGGAATTGTTGGAAATGTTGTTTAACTTGTTGATAATAAATCATCCTCTGATTCATGTTGCCTCATCAGCAAGAGGTACCAATTTATTTTATCACTAAGGAAGACTCGCTTCACTTCTTGGTGAAAAAAATAAAATTGATTAAAAAAAAAACATATTTTCTTTGCAGCATTGAACTTGGTATTGTACAACATATATGTGAATATGTGTAACCAGAAAAAATAGTGTCTGCAAAATGAAATATGAAATAAAAGCATATTGTGTGTTTAAATAGCAGGAAATTGAAAATGGCAATGTGCCCTATTCCCACTATTGTGTGATCTCAGATTTAGGACATGTAATTGTTTTTTTTTTTTTGGAAAGTTTTTAATTGCATGGTTACATTTCCAACAATTCCTACTGAGTAAATGGCTGTAGTAGCTTATAGCTGTAGTATATTTATATATATATATATATATATATATATATATATATATATATATATGTATAATTACAATTATGATGACCCCGTGTCTCATTATTTTTTTATTTTTTATTTGATCTTTTATTTCTATTAAAGTGAATGGTCTGTCATGTTTTTTATTTATTCACTTGTTAATTTATTATTTATATTTTCCCTCTGAAAACTTTCAACTATATCATCATCTAGGTTATTTGTATTATTATTTATATTTTCATAAAATATTTTAAAGCCTTCAAGAATGCCTTTAATATTTGTTCTATTTTTTTTTTTATTATTTATATGTGCTATCATTTCTAAAACATGATTTAGTTTATTCATTTTCTTTGCTCTAAGAGCAAGTTTCTGCAACCTTAAAGGGTTTATTGAAAATGCCTGAAGTTTAAGTTTTTCCAGGTTTATTGAAACTTTATGATTTAGAATTTCAGCATATTTTGTATTTAAGTTTTTAAGTTCAGACTGACTGAGAATATCATTTGGTTTTAGATTTAACTTTAGTGTGCCTGTTTTGGCCTGGAGTTTATTCAACTCTTTATTCCATTCTCTTGTTTTATTAATATACCAGCTTGTAACTCTTCCATCAAATATGCCTTTAGTGACTCTCACAGGACAGTGTCAGTTACTTCACCATTCATGTTTATTTCTAGAAATTTTTTGATCTCTTTAACATACCAATCCCTGAATCCTTGAAACCCGCGGTAGTGGTGCTGCGGTAGCGTTGTCGCCTCACAGCAAGACGTTGTCGCATTCGATTCTCAGCTAGAGCGTCTTCTGTATGGTGGCATTCGTGAATGGGCGTGCCTTCGTTGAAGGTTGTGCTTCAGGGCTGGTAACTCGGCACGTAAAAATCCACTACCAAACATTAGCAGACCGGAGTTCTGCTGTGGCGACCCCTAACCGGGATAAGCCAAAAGACACAACAACAACAACAACACAGCAACACTGGTAATCTCCTGAGATGTACTAGATTGTCTGTTTTTAAAATAATATTAAAAAATTATAGCATTATGGTCCGATAATGAACATGAAAGTATTAAAACTTCTCTGATATGTGATAACAGATAGTTTGAGACAAAAAATGTTGTCAGTATTTGTTTGCATTCCATATCTATACGAATAATGGGTAGATTGAAGTGAGTTTGTTTTCTTTTAAATTAATTAGATTTACAAAATTTGTTAAGTGTTTGGCTGAAGATGTGATTCTAAGCTCTCTATCTGCAGTGGAATCTTTATCTGATGATAAAATATAATTAAAATCAACAGCCATTATGATTTTACCTTTCATGTAATAGGCTGTAGTATCTAATCATTTTTTTGTATCTTTAGCTCCACCCTCTGGAATCCAGTAAAAATTCATCAATGTGTATAGGTTTTTGTTCCACTCAATTATAACAATGCTTAACATATCATTTTTATCAGCAAAGATACCTTTTACTTTAGGCATTACTGGTGAGTTCTTCCATAAAATGAGGGTGCCTTTTCTTCTAGCTCAACAGCCATAACTTGCTAAAACCAAATAATTCTTCAATGAAAGTTTATTTCCATCTTTATTAAGTAAATGTGTTTTCTGTAGAAATACAAATACAAACAGAAAAATGGTGGCTTCTTGTGTGGCAGCAGGCTCTCCGTCTCTCTATGTATGTTTTGTGTTTTGATGTTGACTTTGTACTTGTAGCTCGCTAAGTAGTCGGCTTGGTTGGGATGAGTGCTGTGATGTCCATGTGTCATGTTGGCTTTGCTTACTATGATATCATTAAACTATTTATAATTAAACTGATCAAGGAAGTTTGGGCCTTCAGTGGTGAATTTAAGTGAGTGGAGAATGTGGAAGGCAGTGACCAGACTTGGCTGCCAGGTTTGATTTAAAAGGAAGTCAAATGATTCACTGAAGAAAGCTGGTAAGCCGAAACCGGTCTGAGGACTAAATATATTTCTATTTATATTAGACTGATTGCCTTTTATACCTACATGCTAGTCATTGGCTCTTGTATACTTGATTTAAAAGGACCAGATTTGAATTGTTGGTTGCAGAGATCTGGTTTTGATTAGGAAGTTGCTGATGCTGTTGGAGATGGAACGGTGACTGTGATGGTGTGCTAGTTTGGGTTGCTGGAAGATTGGTGATCTGACTGTGGTCATTTAGGCCTTCAGGTGGTGGTGGTTGTCCCGTATACAGTAGCAGATGCCCGATTTTTTTTTTGTCTGCCAGGTTTTTGTTTGCATCGGAAGTGGTCTGTGGTGTTGCTGGGAATCGGACTGGACTTAGGATATGCTGGTGTTGGAGATGGAGATGGTCGCATTGTAGATGGACAGAATATGTTGGTGTTGGAAAAGGATATGGTTGCATTGTAGATAGACAGAATATGTTGGTGTTGGAGATGGAGATGGTCGCATTGTAGATAGACAGAATATGTTGGTGTTGGATATGGAGATGGTCGCATTGTAGATAGACAGAATATGTTGGTGTTGGAGATGGAGATAGTCGCATTGTAGATAGAATATGTTGGTGTTGGAGAAGGAGATGGTCGCATTGTAGATAGACAGAATATGTTAGTGTTGGAGAAGGAGATGGTCACATTGTAGATAGACAGAATATGTTGGTGTTGGAGAAGGAGATGGTCACATTGTAGATAGACAGAATATGTTGGTGTTGGATATGGAGATGGTCGCATTGTAGATAGACAGAATATGTTGGTGTTGGAGATGGAGATAGTCGCATTGTAGATAGAATATGTTGGTGTTGGAGAAGGAGATGGTCGCATTGTAGATAGACAGAATATGTTAGTGTTGGAGAAGGAGATGGTCACATTGTAGATAAACAGAATATGTTGGTGTTGGAGAAGGAGATGGTCACATTGTAGATAAACAGAATATGTTGGTGTTGGAGAAGGAGATGGTCACATTGTAGATAGACAGAATATGTTAGTGTTGGAGAAGGAGATGGTCACATTGTAGATAAACAGAATATGTTGGTGTTGGAGAAGGAGATGGTCACATTGTAGATAGACAGAATATGTTGGTGTTGGATATGGAGATGGTCGCATTGTAGATAGACAGAATATGTTGGTGTTGGAGATGGAGATAGTCGCATTGTAGATAGAATATGTTGGTGTTGGAGAAGGAGATGGTCGCATTGTAGATAGACAGAATATGTTAGTGTTGGAGAAGGAGATGGTCACATTGTAGATAAACAGAATATGTTGGTGTTGGAGAAGGAGATGGTCACATTGTAGATAGACAGAATATGTTGGTGTTGGATATGGAGATGGTCGCATTGTAGATTGACAGAATATGTTGGTGTTGGAGATGGAGATGGTCGCATTGTAGATTGACAGAATATGTTAGTGCTGGGGATGGAGATGGTCGCATTGTAGATAGACAGAATATGTTGGTGTTGGATATGGAGATGGTCGCATTGTAGATAGACAGAATATGTTGGTGTTGGAGAAGGAGATGGTCGCATTGTAGATAGACAGAATATGTTAGTGTTGGAGAAGGAGATGGTCGCATTGTAGATAGACAGAATATGTTGGTGTTGGAGATGGAGATAGTCGCATTCTAGATAGAATATGTTGGTGTTGGAGAAGGAGATGGTCGCATTGTAGATAGACAGAATATGTTGGTGTTGGATATGGAGATGGTCGCATTGTAGATAGACAGAATATGTTAGTGTTGGAGAAGGAGATGGTCACATTGTAGATAAACAGAATATGTTGGTGTTGGAGAAGGAGATGGTCACATTGTAGATAGACAGAATATGTTGGTGTTGGAGAAGGAGATGGTCACATTGTAGATAGACAGAATATGTTGGTGTTGGAGAAGGAGATGGTCACATTGTAGATAGACAGAATATGTTGGTGTTGGAGAAGGAGATGGTCACATTGTAGATAAACAGAATATGTTGGTGTTGGAGAAGGAGATGGTCACATTGTAGATAGACAGAATATGTTGGTGTTGGAGAAGGAGATGGTCACATTGTAGATAAACAGAATATGTTGGTGTTGGAGAAGGAGATGGTCACATTGTAGATAGACAGAATATGTTGGTGTTGGAGAAGGAGATGGAGGTGATGTTGATGTGGATAGACTGGATTGCTGGAGATCGTGGTTGTTGAAGGTTTGTGCCTTCTGTGCCTTCATTTGTAACTGTTGTCACTGATGTTGTGGATGTGTGTTTTATTTCTGTCCTGCTGTGTTTTTCTGTCTGTACAAGAGCTTGGAGAAATAACATTTCATTCAGCTGTGCATTCGTGTATGTGTATAGGCTGAATGACAACAAAGCTATTTAAAGTTAAAGTTAAGAAAGTTACTATTTGAGCTTTATGTAATTGCAAGTATTTGAACAGACTCCTCCTCTTTACTGGATTATTCAGGCCATTAATATTAATAGATATGCATTTAAACTTAGACATTTATATAAGAGAAAAACAGGTGCAATGAAATTGCATATATGTATATAACTTATTATGTACTTTATATATAACAATATGAAATCTTCATCTATGGGCAAGACTTTTAAAACAAATAAACAATTACCTAATGATATAACCTTAAAACATTCTACCATGGAATAACGTATTCATAGTTTGTTGAAAAAGACAAAAAAACTACCTCTCAAAAACTCTCCATTAGACTAACAAAGCTGATTCATGTTAATGTATCATCTTTAAAAAAAAGTCAGTCAATTACTATGAAAAGTTGAAGGGTTATTCAGAACCTTTATTATAAGTTAACCAAACTGAATATCTCTACAGCCATCTTTCCCTGTACCTCACATTATCTCCCTGGTCTACTATAGGTAGGAAGTTAGTTGTAATTTTCAGATTTATTAATTTACAGGTGAGATGATTTTATATTTTGTTTGTTTTATTTACTATGTGTAAGGTTGTGCTTAGGATCATAAGTTCACAAATTAGTACTAGGCTAACTGTCCTTGTGAGCTATTTCAAGCCCAGCCAATTCCTCCATGTGAGAATCAAACCCTGCACCTTGTGCCTATAAGGTGAAGACCTAAACAACTATGCCAACCTTCCATCCTTGTAGGCATATTTATATTATTTAACTGTATACATATAGTCTGATTTCTTTCTGTTTGTATACTATGTCTTGTACTTTTACTATATTCCTAGATTTTATATTTTAGTTATAATCCTAGTATAATTAATCATATAATACAACATTTATATTTACCCATGTATACTTGTTACTATTTAATCTAGTATTACTGTTAGAATCAATCCTGTTTTTTTCCTTAAATATTATGTCTAATAGTATCTGAACAAACATCTGAAAAATCTTCCCTTTTAAGATTCAAACTTTCCATAATAAATTATTCTTAGATATTAAGTTTTGTTACTATTACAGTGAAGTACAATGTTATTTTTTTATCAGAAGTGCCTTTCTATAAGCTAATATATAAACCATCCTTTTGGTATACTGCAAGAATTCAGAACTGTTTAATAACTGGCAGTGGTTTAGAATGCAATTCACTGTGTTTTGTTTATTATCTAACTTGTATTCATTGACATCTTAGTATATGATTTAAATCATAATGATTATTTCCTTTTAGACAGGAAGAAGTAACATGGACAGTTCTTAGAACTTTCAGAGCTCTTGCACCATCACAGAAGTGCTCATGATTCTGATTAAAGCTGCTTCAAGCTGGTCCTTGTGACAAGGGCTTACACATGAACAGTTTATCAGCTACAATTCCCACAAAAACATTCACAAATGAATCCAAGCCACCTCTACTTTATACATTGATCCATAAAACCCTTCCACACCACTAAAAAGCAATGAAAAACATTTCAAAGTATGTTAACCACTAAAAAATGTTTGTATTTAAAAAAATAACATTTAGTGATTCAGTAAGCACTGTTAGTATGGGATGTTTAATATAACGCAAACAGTCATTTTTTAATGGAGACATAAAATATAAAATTTCATTAAAAGAATGACAGTTATGTGTGATCCAGGTTTAACTTGAAAAGGTGTAACTGTTACCCTATTATTTGATAACATTCCAATAATAACTTTTATATGCATAGCATAACTTTCCTGGGTGCTATTGCATATCAAGTATACTATCAGTATCACACATTCAGAACTATGTAATAACTGACAGTGGTTTAGAAGGCAATTCACAGTCTTTTGTTTATTATCTAACTTGTATTCATTACATCTAAGCATATGATCCAAAATATTAGGATTATTTACTTTTAGACAAGACGAAGTAACCTGAACAGTTCTTAGAATTTTCAGAACTCACGCAGCATCACAAAAGTGCTCATGACTCTACGTTATTTTGAGCTTGTTTTCTTGGTAAGGGCTTGAAAATGGACAATCCATCAGTGGCAATTCATGCAAAAATGCTCACAAGCGACTCCAAGCCACTGCCACACCACACAACAATCCCGCAGACCCCTCCAATCCACCAGAAAACCAACAAAAACCTTATCAGGCTATCCCAACCACTGTAATGCCATTTTACTCAAAGAAATGACATTTAATAATTCAGTAAGCACGATTTGTATGAGCTGTTTAATAAAAAGCAGACTGTCATTTTAAAGGAGACACAGCATACAAACGTGAATTAAAAGAATAATATTTATATGTGATCCAAGTTTAACTTGCAAATCTGTGAGTGTTACTCTAATCAGTTGATACCATTCCAATAGTAACTTTTATATATGTAGAAAGCTATATTTTTATACTTTGCTTATAACGTAGCATGTCTTTCTTGGGTGCTATTTAATGTCAAGTATGCTACCAGTAGCACACTACTTGAGCATTTTAAGAGGCCAGAATGTAACTTAACATGACATTTTAGTGTCATTTGTTGCATCTTGTATTATAAAGCAGTAACCAATGACGTGATATGGTATATTGAAGATTTATCCACGGTTGGTGTGGTTTAATCATGAGGGCGAAGCCCGAGTGATTAAACAAAGGCAACTGTGGGTAAATCTTCAATATACCACAACCTCAGAGATGGTTATTGCTATTATACAATGACATTATTTAAGAAAAAAAAAAACTTAATTTTCTTAAATAATGTCGTCGTATAACGGCGGATTACTGTTCTTCCACCAGTTGTGGTATACTGCTTCTTCATTTTGATGTACTGCGCATGCATATGGGACTTGCGTTGTTACATATACCCGGTACATCAATGCTTTGAAACGGAAGCAACGGAGAAAAGAAAGTCTCCATTGCTCCGTTATCTCTCTCTTTTTTTTAGTTGTAAAAAAAGGTTTCGGGGCACTTTATACCAACAGAAAAAAGTCTGGGTGACCGGACCTTTTTCCTTTGGTATATTGTGGGATTTACAATGGGCACGCTAGTTGGGCTGGGCCAATCAGTGTGCACGTTTTCGAATAGTAATAGGGAGTCATTGTATAATATTTAATAATACATTACTAAACTATGCCAAGATATCAGAAAGTGTGCCACCTAAAATAAGTTTCATCATAATAATGATTAACTTTTAATAAGATAAATAGTTTAACATTTAAACTCTAAGTGAAAATAAGAGGCTTTAATTTCATATATAGCTAAAAAAATCAAACTATAACATTTAAAAATGGAAACTAGTAACCATTTGAAGTAGGGAAAGAAAGAAATAATTTACCTTGTAAAAAGTAATCTGCATCACCTGTTCATAAGTATTCAAGCACTTATTTAAATTGATAAGAATTCATAACTATAAAATATATTGATTTTCATTTGTCCTTCAGTTTTTTACTGTTTTTGTCATTTATTAACCAACCATCTCTTGTTGCATTTCTCTTCAAAGAATTTGATAGATTCCAGTCCATTTCTTCTGTTTTTTATAGGATTTTATTTTTCTGTATAAAGCCCATTGCATTTTCCGAAGTGTTAAAAATCTTTCCTTCTGGAAGGTGAATCCTAATTTCTTCTGGAAACAACATTTGTGCTTTAATATTGTTTTTCTTTAAGCTTTTAACAAGTAGCATATATACTTTTCTCTTGGACATCACTAATGTAGAATAAATTAAAATGAACTCACTGCAGCAAAAATAAAGAAATACTCACTAGACAGAACTGGTATTATGTGCTTTCATCCTTTCATGATGCAAAGAACTTCATCAGATTACAGTAACAAGGAAAAGATGCTGTAGAAATAATCTTTATTATTTAGTTTTTCATTGGAAAACTAATAAAAAATACTTAAAGAAAAGATATGTTAATTGCAATTCTACAAATGACATGTAGGCATTATGCAAGGCAATTCTGTAATCCTAAACAAACAAAAGCAGGCAGCCAAGGTACACACATGGAATATCTACAGTTTATATACTAATATGAAGTGAACTTAGCAAACATGTAATACAGATAGTTAGACTTAGCTTACGTTCAATGAAATAAATCTCTCCTATACAAGTGTAATGACAGTTAAAGTTTTTTAGTGCAATATATAGAAGGAGGTGAAAAATTTTGAGTCAAGCAAATTAACTGTTTTAATTTATACCATACATGTGGTATATATTAAAACAGTTAATATATACCATATGTGTGGTATATATTAAAACAGTTAATATATACCATATGTGTGGTATATATTAAAACAGTTAATATATACTATATGTGTGGTATATATTAAAACAGTTAATATATACTATATGTGTGGTATATATTAAAACAGTTAATATATACCATATGTGTGGTATATATTAAAACAGTTAATATATACCATATGTGTGGTATATATTAAAACAGTTAATATATACTATATGTGTGGTATATATTAAAACAGTTAATATATACTATATGTGTGGTATATATTAAAACAGTTAATATATACTATATGTGTGGTATATATTAAAACAGTTAATATATACCATATGTGTGGTATATATTAAAACAGTTAATATATACTATATGTGTGGTATATATTAAAACAGTTAATATATACCATATGTGTGGCAGCATGGCATCTCACAGTATCAGTCCAAAGTGAGTATCCCTCACAATATGTTAGCTGCAGAGAATGATGCAATGCCACAACAGATGTAATCCATTTGAAAAGTGCAGATAATGGAATTAGGCATAAGATGGAGTCATCTAATGAACCATTGGAAGATACACGTATATCATAACACTTGGCGAGCAATGACTAGTTAAGTTTATTTTAAAAGATCAGTTATGTGTTATCATTGCACTGCATAGGTAATCATATTTAGTAAGTCAGCATGTCATCTAGGGCATCAAATTTATCCCAGCCACTAACACAGATGACCAACTTCACCTCTGATCAATTGGAAAACATTTATGGCACAGTGCTAAGCCAAAAAGGCAAACCATTACTTAATGGGAATGGATATCTGTATGTCCTAGAGAGGAGATGTAAAAGACGGAAATGTTTTAAGTGTCAATACAAAAAAGTAAGAGTTGTAAAGGCAGGGCTGAAGCAGTATGCAGTGGTGAAATATTAAAGAGATACATCATGATAGTGGTCCAGAGAGTAGACACCTGGTGAGGAATGAAGCCATTCTCAGGCTTTATGATAGAGCTACAGTCAGGATCCACCATGCCTTATACTGGTAGAGTGTGTTGACAAGGTATAAAAAAACACGAAAAGACACCAGGAAGAATAAAACACTTCTAGGCCAATAAATGAACCAGTAGCTATGCATTTTAATTTGATTCATGGTAGGGGGGTGTTGCTGATTTAAAAGCATGTATTTTAGAACAGGTTATTGAAAGAGATGATGTTGTCTTAAACAAATTGCTTTTTAAAGAGACAATTTTTATTCTTAAGTTTGATACTTTGAATCCTAAGGGCTTCAATAAGGAATGTAATTGGAAAGCCCTTTTGTGAATTATTTGACTCTGATTGGTTAATTGTTTCATTATTTTGGTTGATTTATGTATTTAAGAAGTGTGTTTTATACTTTATATCCAAGAAGGATGTGTTTTGTTGAGGCACTAGTGATTTAAAGAAATTTATTTTTTCTTCGGTATGCAGTTATTTTATTGACCTAGTGTTTTTTTTTTATTGTGTTGACAAAGTATCACTGGAGACTAGAACTGTATTACCCCCCATTCTGGTCTTGCTCAAACTGTTAGCAGGGTGAGGTGCAAAGAATAGGTAAACACGTGTTTAGCTGACATCAGCATTCACTCAATCAATCCAATGTTAAGGTCCATAGAGGATGAAAATTGGATTTGTAGAACTGTATAGTTTGTGTTAGTGGAGTAAAAATGGTCATAAGGATGACTTTGAGTAATATGCAAGAGCTGTTTATATGTTGTATGTGGTAGGTGGATAGCATGTACTTATCCAAAGGTAAACCTTGCAAGCGGTTGTACACCTGGGTTCCTATCAGTTTGTCGAAACTTCAGCAGTTCGAACACCATATGTTCAAACTGTGAAGTTCGAAAACTGATTATCGCTAAACAGCGGAACACCAAATTCTTTCCCAGGGAAAGAATTCAGTGGGCCGTTTCTGTGGCATCGCGATTTTCAGCACTGTGGTGGAAAGTTACGGGTCGGGTTCAGGTAAGTGTGCAATTGTGTGGATGTTAGGGTTAGGGCATGGGTTAGGTGAGTTAGGGTTAGGGTGCGATAGTGATGGACCTTAGGGTTAGGGTTTGGGTTAAGGTAAGTAGATAGATAGAAGTGTATGTACAGTTTAGTGTAGTGTTAGCTGTAGGATTTTAAGTGTATGTGTGCGGATTGCTGTTTTTTTGGTGTGCTTGTGTTGTGTGTGTGTTTCTTGGAACAGCGATTTTTTTCCCTGGGAAAAAAAAAAAAAATGATTGTTCTAAATCTTTGATGGTTTTGCACTTCGAGGTTAGAAGTTCGAACATATGGTGTTTGAACTTCTGCCATTTCGACGAAGTGATATAGACCTGTACACCTTATACAGTAAACTCTCAGTTAACCAGCACCCATGGGGATTGGTAGATGCTGGATAACTGTAGTTTCTGGTTGCTGGAGAATTACTATTAAAAATAGGCCTGACTAATACTGTACCTTATACTATTTGGTTTGACTTATTCTCAAATTGGGGAGAGAGGGAATTTATTCCTATCCTCCTTTCTAAAACCCAAATTCTAAAAAACATAAGGTACGTTTCTGCAGGGGGAAAACAGAAATTGCAACACATGAAAATTGTACTCTATATTTCTTCGATTTTTTTTTTTTTTTGCTGCTTGTTTGAGAGTGACGGCTGCTTGAGTTACGGTTAACTGACTGTATGACGTACTTAGCAGATGTGAGACAGCAATGTCTTTGCCATTTATCTTCTGCATAATGCAAACCAAATGTTTAAAAACATACATTGTTACATGGAATTTAATATACATAATGTTGGATGACAATAATGTTACTGTCAACCCTGCATGTGTCATGTGTGATTTTGAACATGCATCAATTAAAAGTATTAGCAGTACATTACAGATGCTAAGATTAACAGATGCTTCATCTATTACTGCAATAACATATGGCAAAAGATTCAAATCTTGGTTTATCTCTGCATTATGGTAATAGCACAGATTTCAAATGCATTGCAGAATGTTAATGTAACTTCCAATGTTAATGTAACTTCCATATCTTTCCAGAGCAGAGACAGTAGAACCATGCCGTTTACACAGACAGTATTTCACAGAGGAATCTGCTGATCTTCTCAAGTACATAGAAGAGATGTAGAAAATTTCATAGAAGAGACTACTCCATTTGGAGTGTTGGTGAATTAATAGCTGATAGGCTGCCCAAAACTCCAAACTTTGTTGAGCCATAGCATAGAAGGATGAAGTGTTTACTGGGTAGACAGGCTATGACTGTACATATGGTAAGGACTACAACTGCCAAAGATCACTTTAGAGTACAGGAACAAATTAGGACTAGGTATTCAGTCACCTCCCAAGAAGAGGAAACAAAAAAATGCAAATCTCATACATGGAGTCAGAAATAATAGGCAAAATTATAATATATTAGACTTTCTAAAAGATCTTGCAACACTTACTGATGTCTAATACCACATAAAGTCTTCACTCATTAAATGACAAGATTGTTCTGTGTCTTCCTTTAACTTTCTCCACCATTATATACCAAGCAGTGTGAATTGCATTGTGGGAAACACATTGCTGATATGATTTTATGAACTGAGTGACACCTTGATTGGAGCACCTTTCACTTTTTATGATGGAAAATTCAGTATGATTAACCTACACAGGAATTCAGGTGGCTTCACAGTGGTGTACATTAAAAAAATGTATTTGCGTTATCAATATTTTTGTCTTATAAGTCAATTTAAATTATTAACTTTTCAATGTGATTGACATTGTACTTCTAAATGCTGATACAGGTACAATATGTTGTAACTTCATACAAAGAACGAATAAAATCAAATTGTTAAATGTTTCACATGGTAATGATACAGTTATCATCTTTCATTGACTTAAATTAATGTGTTGTAATTTCACTAAACGTATCAGGAGTTCTTCCATATAGTGTTAGAAATGACTATTAGTTTTTTACTAAATGTACATGGAGAATGGAATTTAAATAAAATCATGAAATGCACTTACAAATCGAAATGTATGCACATGTAATAATATACTCTATAAAAAATACTTACAGTTAATTTACTCATATGCATATATACTGTCTAGATGATAGACAACTAAATCTAAACATTGATTTAAATGTTTCAAGTGACCTATTGTTTGTACTGTCTGACATTACTGTAGTCCACATGCATTTTAGTAAGTAATACACTGAAATTTGTGTATGTAATTGCAGTTTTCATTCACAATCTGTATTACACAAGCAGTGAAACTTTATACGTAGATTTAACATATATTTCTGTTTAATTACTAATGTGTGCATTTACCTCGGGCCAATAATCAAGGAGCCTCAATCCTCACCACTGACACCAGTGAGAGGTGGTCACTAAAAAAAGGAATGGATTTATACAATATTTCAAATCCAGCTCCCTGCATCAAGTACAATTTTCCCCAAGAGAACACAGGGAACATGCTCCACTGGGACTAGATTGTCTGTGTCTCTAGGTCCCAAACACAATCCACCTTGGAGCACTGTGTCCTAGTTCCAACAATCTGACTCACACACATGAATATTTGATTTCACACACACACACACACACACACACACACACACACACACGCACACACACACACGTGTGTGTGTAGCTATATATAAACTATAAATATTGAATGTAGATACATAGCTACGACTACATGTTTTTTTCATAGAAAGACATGCACATCAAAGTCCAAGCTGTAGGTTAATAGCCATCCTACTAATGAGCCACCACGCTATCAATTGTAAAGAAATGGTCTTAAGTGTTTTTCATGAATCTGCTTTGTATGTTTTGTTGTTTGGCTTAGCTTGTTGCTGAAAATGGTGTTTTGCCTTTTCCTGTTTCCCATTTAGGCTATATATAGACAGACATAGCAAGATGAGTGGCCACGGTGGTGCAGCAGTCAGCGTTGTCGCCTCACAGCAAGAGGTTCTCCGGTTCGATACTCAGCTGGGGTGCCTTCTGTGCGGAGTCTGCATGTCCTTCCTGTGGTCACATGGGTTTCCTCCGGGTGCTCCAGTTTCCTCCCACATCCCAAAGACATGCTGTAGGTGGATTGGACACTCTAAATCATCCCTAGGTATGAGTGTGTGTGTGCCTTCCGTGGAAGGTTGGGCGCCAGGCTGGCAGCTCGACACTGTAAAACTCTACTGCCAATCATGAGCAAACAGGTGATCCACTGTGGCGACCCCTAACTGGGAAAAGCCAAAAAAAGAAGAAGAAGAAGAATAGACAGACATAGCAAGGTTATCTCTGCATATGTTACAGGAAGTTCACTTGGCTCTGGAGAATTTCACAACATGTTTCAAATGTTTCAGCCTTTCACCTTCTACTTTCCCTCCTGTTGTTTTTTAAATCAAGTATTCAATTGTCTTAGTATTCACTATGATGACCCCCATCACATTTGTGGAATCTTTTCCTTCAGTAACTGGTTTCCAGTTAGCTCCTCTCTTTGCATATCATCTGCCATTTCCAAACTCAGTGATGATCCCATCTCATTGGCCGAATCTTTTTTCCTTACTGACTGGTTCCATGTTAGATTTCTTCTTTGTATATCATCTTCCATCTGCCATTTCTGTAGCTTTACTGCATTCCATTGGTCTGTTGTCTGTCTGTGTGTAACACCCCTGCCTCCACTCTGGAGAGGTCCTTTGTTAAGCAACATATGTAAAGGCTGTGTTTGCACCAAAACATTTAGATTTAATTAAGTCCTGTAGTAAAGATGAAAACCCTCTTATTTTTGACTGAATAAAAGCAATCATCTTCAGATGCCATCTCCAACTCTTGTCTCTTAATGGCTTGTTAACAGCAACTAAAACAAATAATGTTTGTTGTATTTTCTGCTTTATCTGAGTATTTTTCAAAAAGGGATGCACAAATGTATCCTTTGCTATGACTAAAGTTATACCAAGCCATAAAGTATAACCTATGTTTTTCTCAGAAGTGAGTCAATGAGGTTTTTCTCATTCATGTACAGAAATGAATGAGTGATGTTTATAAACATAGCTGTGTCTTGTACGTAAGAAACAGCAAGCCAGAGGGGAGGGGTTCCTCCCTGTGTAACGACAGAATACCATTTCACCATAGTGTTGGGAGGTCTTCCTTATTTAGAGGGAATAATTCGGGAAAACAGCCTGATGTTACCCTTTGTCACTATTTACATAAGCTTTGTTACATAATTGAAGAAGGGGCTATTTTAGCAGAGAGCATTAACTTCACTTGACCATGAACTCCTAAAATGAGTAGCAAACATACAACAGCTGTACGGGGGTCTAAGAGAGCAAGATAGGGTGAGTGTAATGACTTAAGAGTCAAAATGAGTAAGCAGTTCTCAATGTTATTTTCTGACATGTTTATGTAATCTTCAAATCTAAAACCACAGGAATAATCTCTCATTGATCAATGCTTGGGAATATAGTTGTGGAATGTATTTCCTTTTAAAGTTTCAAACAGAATACAGTACTTTTCAGAAAAAATAAGGAAAACGAGGGAAAAGATATTTAAAAAAGGGTCTGTTTTAAACAAGTATGCTCTAATTCCTTTTTAAAGTAGTGTGATTAAGATTTATATCCTTTTAATTATTTGTGGAACAAATGATGGGACACTGTAGGTATTATGACAAAGGGTCTGTGATGAACAGCCTTGTAACTTATCATGCCATTTACCCTGAATTACAGAGGTATTTAATACAAGTCTTGTGTGTGTGCGTGTGTGTGCGTGCGTGTGTGTGTGTGTGTGTGTGTGTGTGTGTGTGTGTGTGTGTGTGTGTGTGTGTTCATGCTGATTAAATATAGCTGAACCAAAAATTATACTGCATATGTCCTGTTTTGCTTTAAGAGGTACTAGTGATCTGTGTATCTTTGTAGGGGGTTGTCTGCGAACACTAGGTTCCTAAGTCACTTGCTTGAGCTCACACAATGACTGGGACTGGGGGATTCAAACCAAGGACTACAGGAGTCAGTAATCAATAGCCTTGGTCCTCTGTATTAGACCTCCAGATTACCTGCACCATTTTCTTAGTTAGTGCACTGTAAGGGTTTAAAAAAGTGAGCATGTATACTTTAATTTATACAGTAGATAAGGAAGCAGTCATGGTAATGAATGAAGCTAGACACTCCAAAGTAAAAAAAAAATGTGGAATTTCAAATATACTTCTTACTGAATTTGTAGTGATAATGGATAGTGCAATAGATAACATGTATGATCCCATGCAGTTCTACTACCACACAGACAGGGCCTTTGTGTGCCCCTTTTTTGACTGAGGTTCATCCAGAGATCCAGGTTTTGGAAGGCTAGAGTGAAAGGAGGACACATTAAGCATTTTAATGCCATATGTTTCTTTTGTAAGAGGAGAACATAGGCAGTGGCCCTGGATGCCCTTGCCTTTGTGTTAGGTGTGGCTGCCTAGGTAAATCCTCATTACCCAGCGATTCTGTACTTTTTTTAAATAATGAAGTGGCTGAGTACACGTCTGACTTATTTTACAGATATACTTCTTGTCACGTTGCATTGGGTCTTAGGGTACACAGCGTAGTGGGATACAAATTGAACGAATCCCCAAAGCACCAGGCAAGTAACCATTATCTTCCTCTGCCTGATCCAGTAACCATTATCTTCCTCTGCCTGATCCAGTAACCATTATCTTCCTCTGCCTGATCCAGTAACCATTATCTTCCTCTGCCTGACCAGCACATGATTGCAGGCAGTTATGGTTGGGGGTGCAGTGCTGCTGGTCGACAGCCCTCTTTACCTAATATTCTGGCTGAGCGTAATTACAGAAACCTTTGGTAATCCATGACGGAGGAAAAGTCCACCCTCTCCTGGAGTTTAACAGAACCCTTAGGTTTCTTTTCTTTCTCCAGTATGGTGCCAATAATTTACAAAACTTCCATTTCCCTGCCTTGGAATTATAGGAAGGAACCCCCCTCCCCCCACTTTTCTTTTCTTTTCTTAACTTTCTCATGTAGTTTGGCAGAGGAATTTGTACCACTGCCTAAATAACATACCACAGGCAAAGAGAAATCTGTAGTAAGTTACAGCCGGCAATCTTAGAGAGGTAATCCGTTCTGCTTTTGTCAGCAGGTCAGCAGCTTCTATAGAAAAGGCAGAGTATTCTGTAACTGTTTTCCACTTTCTTTACTGTAAAGAAGAAGAGAAACAGTTATCATTGTACCTCGATGACAGGCTTACCACTTGTCACTTTTTCTGCAGAGTATTCCCGATTTGGGCTGTTCTGCTTAGTGGTAGAATGGAGGGACATGAAAATATCTAATTTATTGATACTGTACAAGAAAAAATATTTTTTTACATTCATCTTAATATCTTAATATAAAGACGTACAAACAGCCAGCATTGCAAGTCACATAATCTTTATTTTGGAGATAAGATGAAAATAATTACTTTGGGCATCTAAAAAGATGGCAACTCCTGTAGTCAACCACATTTTTTGTATAGTAATCCACCTGCAATCAGTATTTTTAACTACAATGGTTTTATCGGAAGTAGTGGTAGTTATACAGAGAGCTGCTGATTTGTCATGTTAAATATCACATACGATGATTTCTAGTTACCACGAGAATGTTCAAAACAGATACCACTCTCACTGAGATGTAATGCTCTTTTTCAGCTATGCAGATGCCAGTAAAAGAACTTATTTTGTAACTTCTTACTTTTTCTTTAAAAGTACATTAAGTCCTGCAAGCCTGCTACATGGACCCACATCATTATGACTTGCATAGTGATGATGAAAGTTTGAGAGTTCAGGGCTACAGGAGTTCCCTCCTGATCTAATAATTCTCCTCATTAAAACACAAAATAAATAACTAAATAAATGAAGGTATAAGTGTTGTCATTCTATTACTTTATATTTGGTGCAGGAGCCAGTAGCCGTGGTTGGTTACTACATCGGGCAAAAGTAAATAAATAAATGAGACATGCCGATTTTCAATTACAAAACTACACATCCTCATAAAAAGGGGAAATGTGTATATGAATATGGCAAGGTTGCAGTAATAAAAAAAAATAATAATTTAATTAGCATTTTCCTGGGTGGAAGCTTTCCTATCTCAGCTTCCACCCCTGACTGTATGTCACAAGGGGATGCCAATCACATCAGCACCTTCTAATCGGTGATATTATCACCCATCACTGTGCAATTTTTTATAGTCCTATTTTCATATAAAATTATTATTTTCTGTGAAAACAGGATTAGAATAGCCATTTGCTACCAGTGAACAACTAAAAAATGTAGAAACTGAATGCAGGTGCATCAGCATGCATGATCTTTAAGGATTATGGTTTTTAAGAAGTGTTAGTATGCTGCAAATCAAGGAGCAGTAATGCAACAGAAGTGGGAAAATAGAATGTATGAAGGCATTTGTTCTTCAGTTTAAAACTCTCATAACACAAAATCAAGAAAAGGTAGTTGCATTTTTTCAACTGTGATTGAAAAATGCATACATGTAAAAAAACAGCAGGCATGTTAGCACATTTCTACAGCATTCAAGATAACAAAAAAGTCGCACACAGTCAATTTCCTGAGGCATATATACACTGGTGAGTAGCAGAACCAGCTCTTTGAAGCAATGATTAGCAGCTTTTGGATTGCAGCCATAGCTCATAGCGAGGGACTACAACATGATAATCCTTACAAAAGCCTAAAATTGACTTACTTTTTTGGCTAGAGCTGTATAACTCCTGTGAATAGCTTGAAACAAGCTGTGAGAGAAATGTATATGCTAGTGAAAAAAAATGCAAAGCATCCTGCTACAGAAGGTGTGTAAGATTACTGTAGCACATATTACTACCATTTTACTACAATGCAGTCGGAATGAACTAGTATAATTAGCTCTGAGATCAATCCATTTCAAAGATCAGAAAAACATCCTCTTAACTCTGATCATATTATTGATTTTGTTTTTGAGTTGATCAAGGTGGATTTCCATGGAAAGGGTAAGGTTATGATTAACGCATATATATGAAAGGATGGGACACATTCAATGTGCTTATTCTGAAAGCCAACAGAGACAAATAACTTGTGTTTGAGCCATAGACTAAAACTAAATCCAAGAAATGCATGATGGTATCCCTCACAAAGTCATATACCCCTGGCAGCTATCATAATGATAACACACTCATGAGAGTCGACCCCAGGACTCAGATACTTGGGGACACGCATAGACAGTAATCTAGCCTTTAACCATCTTATGTCTACAGTAGTGAGGAAATCATTCTGTGTGCAACTTATAAACAAAGATATGGCATCTAGGTCCAAGGAAGTCATTGTTCCACTGTATTCAGCATTCATCAGACCTATCATTGAGTACAATGCCCACTTTGGGATGTACCTAACCAGGCATATCCAACAATTGGAAGGTCCACAGAGGTTTGTCACTAAAAGAACACAGGGTATAAATAAAATGTTCTCTCCATACTGCCTTAAAGCTCTATCCCTGTATTTTGTTTCCTACAGGCTGTTAAGGGGAGATCTATGCCTGGCATATAAGGCATTGTCAAACCCCACCCTCATGGACCTCCTCTTATCCACAAATCAAACGGCACCAGAATTACTCGTTCCAAAGACTTAAACCTTGCCTGTGATATAAATATGTCCTGCTGGAGAGAGAGGTATGTATCACAGAGACTACCCCTTCTCTGGAACAGGCTCCCCATCCACATGAAGGAGACTTCTTCCCTAACCCAATTCAAGTGTAACTAGGACAATTGGATGGGGAACAAGAAATTCATACCTGGTTTTGCACCTATGTATCTAATGGACTCAGGCAAAACGATTCATCACCCAGGCCCCTGCTTTTAAATGTTTAATTTTCAAATCTCTTACTTACATGTATCAAGGATACCAAATCTTTTCAGAGATTTAGGATACTTAGCAAGGCTTAAAAAGGCTCTAGTACACATCTAGGAAACTAAGATTTACAGATAACAAGGACATCAGCATATAGAATGGGATTGAAGTCATGGAGGTCAGAAGCCAATGATTTATAAATATGGTGAACATGACTGGACCTAGGGATGACCTTTGGGGATGTCTGATCTCACAGTAGAGGGAGGATTCTTGTTTGAGAACAAATAAACTTTGAAATGGATAACTTCCAAACCAGGAAAAACTAAAATTCATTGTCACTATTGCCTCTAGGTCAAGAGAAAGGAAGAACCATAAATGAGCTTGGGTGCAATAAAATTAAGTAATAGAAACTGGGAAGATTGTGAGTAATTTAACGCTAAAAGTCTAGATGTTGAACTGTATACTTTATCATTTGATAATTATCTCTGCTAGTTTTTTTCAGGCTATATCTGATCTAAGGTTAATTCGGAGTTATATAAGATGGGCGGATTCATCTGTAAATAAGTCATTTGGGTAGAAAGAAGATCCAGTTTTGTTTTTTGACAGGATATGGAAGAGCTCCTTAAAGAATAAGCTAATTTTCTAATAATTCATTGCATTTAGGTCACATTTTCTTGAGTTAATGAGTGTAAAAGCACTTACTGAAAGAGTAAATGAGCCACAGTCCCAGTAGCATCCCTCTGTACCATGGAAACAGTAAAATAAATAAATAAATAAATGCTAGATCCATTTAATTCTTTCAGATGTCTTATCTCCATCAGTATTGAGGGCTTATGATGTTACTTTGCACACTTTCCTAAAGGAGTTAAGACTTTCCTACCATTGTGTTGTGTGTGTCTTTGCATTAAAAATCACATTGAGTGTGGGCACTAAAGGTGGCATTAAGACGTTACTATACTTAGCCCCGAGGGGCATACCTTACTGTCCATTCTAAAAGTGAAAAATGGAGTGGTAGGCTTTTGTTAGATTTTAAAGTCACCACTGTCATTATACTGTTCCATAGTCTAGATAAATAATTTGTGATGTGACTGCCTATATAAATATTTGCAAGAGAATCTTCAGGACTGGAGGGTCTTCTGGATGGCAGATTTCCCCAGATAACCCATCTAGACCTGTAGACTTGTACTTTTGAAGATAGGGTACTACTTCATACACATCAGTAGCATAAGAGGGGAGATTAAGAATTTCTAATTACAGCTCAGATAATGCAGGACATTCTTGGATTTGTAGAAAATGTTTTATTAAGGTTAGGTTTAGAGCTGTCCAAAATGGAGTATAGCGTAGATAAGTGATTATTAAGCAGTTCCAGTATTCCAACAGTATGATATTCATCTGCACCTTGAACATACTGAGTATCTAAAAATATCTTTGAGAGTCTGATATGTAGCTTCAAACTTTTTCTTCATCACACTCAGACATTCATAAGATTGAAGCATCATGCCAAAATAGTAACTCCAGGCTAAGGCTTGATTGTAATCCAGCAAGACCTAACACCATCTACTAATTTCAGTGACGAAGGAACAACAGCCCTTCTTCCTGTTCTTCAACTATAAGTATAACAGCTGCCATAAATTGTTCTCATAGTCATGTTCCTTACTGCAGCCCTTAGCATCATTGTTTTATACTGCACTGAGGAAAACATTTCTCTTAAGGTGTTATACTGAATGTCATTAGAAGTTTGTATTTGGAAAAATCCCCTGAAGTGATGGAAGTGTTTCAAATAACAAGGGTAACTGTCCTATCCTAGGAGATTTCTGTATATACATTTGTGTTTATTGGTGGGATGGCAACATGAGTGAAGTAGTTAAGTACACAGTAATCTAACAAAGGGTTGTCCACCATCAGAACACTCTTTCCATTATCTGTTGGCATGTGGATACATGAATCCTGTTTGTAGGAATGGAAGTGCAGTGCAGGTTAGAAATGTGATTAAGTATTGGATGGCAGTGAGCAGTGGACCATTGCCAGGTCTCTCAGAACATAAACTATCAAATAATATAAAAGAGGAATGTTATTTCATGTGTTAGAGTAAGAAACACTTTGTTTTTTTTGATTACTTTATAGGTTCATAGGTTGGTACTGGGCTATCTGCATGAAGGCATATATTAGCCCAGCCATGTTGTGTGGTATTCACCGCCCCTTTAGTAGTTCCCTAGACCCTTGTACTAGCAGCTAGTACCCTTGGCCCCTATCTAGTAGTGCTGTTGGTGTGATCCCCGGTATGTTATCCATCCATAAGTATATTAGGCCAATGTAAGTTTAACCCTACCTATGTCTCTTTAGGTGCTATTAAACCCACCTTTTCATGTGAGATAGCAAACACCTGTAAATGAAATGTCAGGTTTTTTTTTGTCCCAGTGTACACATAGTTCTAAACTTCTTTGTTCAAAAATGAGGAACAAATCCAAAAATAGTGAGGGATAAAGACCTGAAATCAGGAGCAGTTTTCAAATATTACTCTAATTTGCTTAGAAAATTAAGAGAACAACAGATTTAGGACCAACATGCATTTTCTGAAGAACAGGAATTATAAAACTTTATCATTATTGACTGACTGCAATCCTCAGTAATTTACCTGGAAATATAAAACGTTATGAAGAGCATGGCAAAATTATAAAATCAAAATCAGGGACAGATGGTGTGCTTTTTAATAAGGAGAAGCCTGTCAGAATAGTATATTCATAGAAGTAAGTGTTGTGTATTCCTGAGACAAAAGCTACCCCTCATGAGGAAAAGCTATGTGTGAGTGAGTTAGCATATTCGTAGAAGTATATGTTGTGTATTCCTGAGACAAAAGCTACCCCTCATGAGGAAAAGCTATGTGTGAGTGAGTTAGCATATTCGTAGAAGTACATGTTGTGTATTCCTGAGACAAAAGCTACCCTTCATGAGGAAAAGCTATGTGTGAGTGACTTAGCATATTCGTAGAAGTATATGTTGTGTATTCCTGAGACAAAAGCTACCCTTCATGAGGAAAAGCTATGTGTGAGTGAGTTAGCATATTCATAGAAGTACATGTTGTGTATTCCTGAGAAAAAAGCTACCCTTCATGAGGAAAAGCTATGTGTGAGTGAGTTAGCATATTCGTAGAAGTACATGTTGTGCATTCCTGAGACAAAAGCTACCCTTCATGAGGAAAAGCTATGTGTGAGTGAGTTAGCATATTCGTAGAAGTACATGTTGTGTATTCCTGAGACAAAAGCTACCCTTCATGAGGAAAAGCTATGTGTGAGTGACTTAGCATATTCGTAGAAGTATATGTTGTGCATTCCTGAGACAAAAGCTACCCCTCATGAGGAAAAGCTATGTGTGAGTGAGTTAGCATATTCGTAGAAGTATATGTTGTGTATTCCTGAGACAAAAGCTACCCTTCATGAGGAAAAGCTATGTGTGAGTGAGTTAGCATATTCATAGAAGTACATGTTGTGTATTCCTGAGAAAAAAGCTACCCTTCATGAGGAAAAGCTATGTGTGAGTGAGTTAGCATATTCGTAGAAGTACATGTTGTGTATTCCTGAGACAAAAGCTACCCTTCATGAGGAAAAGCTATGTGTGAGTGAGTTAGCATATTCGTAGAAGTACATGTTGTGTATTCCTGAGACAAAAGCTACCCTTCATGAGGAAAAGCTATGTGTGAGTGAGTTAGCATATTCGTAGAAGTACATGTTGTGTATTCCTGAGACAAAAGCTACCCTTCATGAGGAAAAGCTATGTGTGAGTGAGTTAGCATATTCGTAGAAGTACATGTTGTGTATTCCTGAGACAAAAGCTACCCTTCATGAGGAAAAGCTATGTGTGAGTGACTTAGCATATTCGTAGAAGTATATGTTGTGTATTCCTGAGACAAAAGCTACCCTTCATGAGGAAAAGCTATGTGTGAGTGACTTAGCATATTCGTAGAAGTATATGTTGTGTATTCCTGAGAAAAAAGCTACCCTTCATGAGGAAAAGCTATGTGTGAGTGAGTTAGCATATTCATAGAAGTACATGTTGTGTATTCCTGAGAAAAAAGCTACCCTTCATGAGGAAAAGCTATGTGTGAGTGAGTTAGCATATTCGTAGAAGTACATGTTGTGCATTCCTGAGACAAAAGCTACCCTTCATGAGGAAAAGCTATGTGTGAGTGAGTTAGTATATTCGTAGAAGTACATGTTGTGTATTCCTGAGACAAAAGCTACCCTTCATGAGGAAAAGCTATGTGTGAGTGAGTTAGCATATTCGTAGAGTATATGTTGTGCATTCCTGGGACAAAAGCTACCCCTCCTGAGGAAAAGCTATGTGTGACTGAGTTACCTAAAACTCATAAATTTGGATGAGTGAATATTATGATATCTCTCTGTAGCATGTGTAAGGTTTGTAAAGCAGCCATGAGGCTCCCCATTGTAATTGCAAAACCTTTAATAATGAGTCCCAGAATTATGATTAAAAATCAGCAAAACTGGAACAGAACAGGAACAGAACAGGAACAGAACAGGAAATGTTGGCAGTCACTGTTCTCCTTTAAAGTTATTTTCTGCAGGAGGACATGTACCTTCTACCACCACCATGTATTGGGGAAGGGATATATATCCCCCACAGCCCCACTCATTTTATATAGATATACTAACTGAGATAACCATACCTCAGAGAAAAGGGAATTTTACAGGACACAGTAATCTCGGGCTTGGTACATACAAGTTCCCATTTTCACACATCCAGTCTTGTTATTTATGAACTTTCACTTACAGCATTTAGAATTTGAAACAGGTACTCAGACATTATTTTATCCATTTCATTCTGTTTCTGAGTGCTTGACCTGCCTAGGGGGAAAGTTGTATTTATTTATTTTTCTTGGTTAGTCACATAGTCCAAGGTTGCTCCACTTTTTTACAGCATTGGCCAAGGTTGGGTTGTTGTAATTCTCCTTTCTTAGACATCCTTTTGCAGAAATGAATTTCAGTTATTTTATTGCTCTTAAATTAAACTAATTTTACAGTCACTACTGCAACCTAAATTTTAAATATCAGAGCACCTTGTGCTGAGCAGCCAAAGATTAAGGTTACATAACCAGAGGGTCACAAGATGAAGTGTAAACATTTACCAAATAATTAGACATGTAACATGAAATTTGTTCTGGGCTGAATGCTCAAACTAAAAGTATCATAGATCCGCAGAACTACAAAAGGTGACACTGGTATGAAGAACATGAAATTGTTTCCTACAAATTCACTAGTTCTTCATTTCAGGACTTCCATAAGATATTAGCTCACTTAATACTCTAATATGTAGAAGCCCCTTAAACACATCCCAGAATTACGGGGGTGACGGTCATCATTAAACTGACATACAGAAATAACTTGCTGAACAAAGGGTGGAAGAACACTTTAGAACTCCAAATGCCTGATATAGTAGGGTGGACATTGCCAGTATAAGAGTGGAAGAAGGTCCAAGGGAGGAAACTGACCCATTAAAACCATATGATCAGAATAGAAAAACACAGATTTTAAACTCCATGATATCTTTGGCTACAAAACAGTTATCATTTTGGCCATAGGAAAAAGAAACACTTGGTTCTATCAGAAACATATTTCAAGTTCAGAAACACAAAAATTTTGACAGAAGCAAAATGTGGAGGTAGGTGGTGGTGGTGGTGGTGGGGTTCTATGAGAACTAGTATGATTGGCTGAAGCACTACACATGACATATTTCCTTATAAAGGTCAGTGCCCTACAGCCTCTGTCTTGCATGTAATTTATGAGTGGTTGACTTTGCTTGGCTCCCAGTTACATGTGCAGGTAGATGGTAGTAAGGGTAAAGGCACAGTGTGGTCATGTGTAGGTGGATGGTAATAAGGGTAACGGCACATTGTGGTCATGTGTAGGTAGATGGTAATAAGGGTAAGGGCACATTGTGGTCATGTGTAGGTAGATGGTAGTAAGGGTAAGGGCACATTGTGGTCATGTGTAGGTAGATGGTAATAAGGGTAACGGCACATTGCGGTCATGTGTAGGTGGATGGTAATAAGGGTAACGGCACATTGCGGTCATGTGTAGGTAGATGGTAATAAGGGTAAGGGCACATTGTGGTCATGTGTAGGTAGATGGTAATAAGGGTAAGGGCACATTGTGGTCATGTGTAGGTAGATGGTAGTAAGGGTAAGGGCACATTGCGGTCATGTGTAGGTAGATGGTAGTAAGGGTAAGGGCACATTGTGGTCATGTGTAGGTAGATGGTAATAAGGGTAAGGGCACATTGCGGTCATGTGTAGGTAGATGGTAATAAGGGTAAGGGCACATTGCGGTCATGTGTAGGTAGATGGTAGTAAGGGTAAGGGCACATTGTGGTCATGTGTAGGTAGATGGTAGTAAGGGTAAGGGCACATTGTGGTCATGTGTAGGTAGATGGTAGTAAGGGTAAGGGCACATTGCGGTCATGTGATGGTAGTAAGGGTAAGGGCACATTGCGGTCATGTGTAGGTAGATGGTAATAAGGGTAAGGGCACATTGCGGTCATGTGTAAGTAGATGGTAATAAGGGTAAGGGCACATTGTGGTCATGTGTAGGTAGATGGTAATAAGGGTAAGGGCACATTGTGGTCATGTGTAGGTAGATGGTAGTAAGGGTAAGGGCACATTGTGGTCATGTGTAGGTAGATGGTAATAAGGGTAAGGGCACATTGTGGTCATGTGTAGGTAGATGGTAATAAGGGTAAGGGCACATTGTGGTCATGTGTAGGTGGATGGTAATAAGGGTAAGGGCACATTGCGGTCATGTGTAGGTAGATGGTAATAAGGGTAAGGGCACATTGCGGTCATGTGTAGGTAGATGGTAATAAGGGTAAGGGCACATTGTGGTCATGTGTAGGTAGATGGTAATAAGGGTAAGGGCACATTGTGGTCATGTGTAGGTAGATGGTAATAAGGGTAAGGGCACATTGCGGTCATGTGTAGGTAGATGGTTGTAAGGGTAAGGGCACATTGTGGTCATGTGTAGGTAGATGGTAATAAGGGTAAGGGTACATTGTGGTCCCTCACCAGAACCCTTGCTAAAGCCTCATTACCAAAAGGGACAAATATCTATAAGACTGGGGTACCCGAACAAAATAAAAGTCACTTCTTGCTTTTCTGTAGAGGAATGATCTGAGCTTACTACATGCAAATACCCTAAACAAGAAAGTTTAAAATGCTTAGCTAGGGAAAATGAGTGTTCTAAAGGTAAGTACATATAGAGAACCACATGTAGTACAGCTTAGCTTACTTTACTGGAGAGCACATAACATTAATATTAAGACTTAATACTTTCAACCATGCCCCAGTAAGGACCACAAATTAATTTCCAAGTCGAAGGAGTAGGCTAAAACACCTAGCCTGACTGGTGCTCATCTAGGCATCTGTCATCCATTCCTAAGCTGACTTTTCACAATTAATAAAATGCCACAAAGATCTGAAGATGAGTACCAAAAAAGAGCATAAAACATGCTAACCAAACAACTGAAATGCAGCAGGTTCAATTTGATTATGTAAAGTATAAGCTATGAAATAAGGAGCTTGTTTTTTTTTTTTTTTCAGTTTCTCCAAATGTTTAGGGTTTATATTACTGTGTCAGGAGTGGACTCCATTCCTAAGTCAGTGTATATATAATAAAAGTTCTTTTTTAATAAACCCTATTGCTCCTACTAATGTTGGAACTATCTAGGTGTCTTTATTGCACCTTGTTCTAGTTCCTGTAGAAATATCCTGATATTTTATAACTCTTGTCAGTCTACAGGACATTGTTATCATACGGTATAGCTATTTCGGTGATTAATGCTAGTTTTGCCTTTAAGTACAATATTTGGTTTTCATGATTCTACTTTCTTGACTGTTCAAACTGGCTGATATTTTTTGATCAGTACTTCTAAAGTCAGGGTATGATTAAAGTTCATGAAATTAACATTGTTGCAGTCTTTGATGTTAGTCAAAAATGCTCTTTACATCACAGAAAATGTAGTCAGAATCGATTCCTTCTGTAATTCATAAGAAATTGCATATATTGGCAGCATATCTAAGTATGACTGCAGATTCATTTTTATGAGTGTATGTAGTCCACTATCCTGGGACACCATTAGTAGCCTTTCATCTTTTGGTTTCAATTCACTATTCCTACATTAAACCTTGATCGAAATGAGTAGGCTTCCAAGGTGGTGGGGTATGTGATGCACCAGTCCAAATCTGCCATTAAAACAGTGGTAGGACAAAATATATTAGATCATTTAGTGATCTGAAGAGTGGAAAATAGCAACATCAACCAGTCCTAAACAGAAACTGTAATACCACATGGGGAAGCCAAGTTACGGAGAAGAGCTAGATTTTCAAATATGTGCAAAATTAACACTTATATGAAAAATCAATTAGTTGTACTAACAACTGAGAACCACAAGTGAACTCTTAGCATCTAAAGAAAAATTTTCATATAATAGTAAAATGCATTAAAACATAATTTCTAAAGCCACCTGATCTTAAAACTGATAAATTCACAAGGATTCAAAATGGCTATCCATATGGTAGAGATGCATCCAAAGATTCACGTTGATTTAACACGTTCACTAAAGTCCTCAATAAAAGCTGAAATATTGCAGTGAAAGAGGATGCTGGTCAACTGAAAAAGTTTTCAATGAGTCTGAAATATTAGTTAAAGAATACATCAGTCAATTGAAAATACATGTAAAACCAAACCTCGCATACCAAGTTTATTCCTCATCCAATGAAAGCAAAGTATAGGAACAGATTTCTCTATTTCAAAACAACAATAAACATGAAACATATTTCCTGTGTGTTATACAGTTCCTGAATGAATCATCCAAATCCCCAAGTAGAAAACGTCAGTGCAGCTTTTGGTAGACAACTACGCCTGCTGCAATACCCTGGAGAGCGGAGTGATGTACCTTCACAACAGAAATCCACAGTAGTGCAGAAGTATGAAGTAAAAAAATCATAAGAGATCAGCCATCTGAAAAAGTAAGTGTCACAACATTGAGCCCCTCACAAAATAAAAAGTAAGATGTTCCCAATGGTAGATGGAACGTAGCAGAAACCATCAATGGCAGGGCCAGACAGAAGCGACAGCAGTAATGCAGGTAATCTGGTACTCATAAGCCATGCCATGCCATCTTGCTAATGATGACCACAGAAAAACTAGCACAAGTCTAAATGTGAAAGGTCCAGAAAGAAATATTGGTATGTGGGCAAAAGACAGAGGTCAGAGCAGTGAAGCTCAGCCACTGGTGATCAGTAAGGTTCCAACATACACTTAAATCGGACCATATGCCAACAACAGTGTTTATGTAAAGCAGGATCAAGCACCACCCCATGCCTGTTTGTTTAGTTAGAAAATCAAGCATGTCATCTCAAAATCTTTGGGCAAAGATGTGAGTCCCATAATATAAAACTAGCTTTAACTTAGATGGATAGCAGTGACGTTGATTTAATTTTTTGTCCCCAGTACACTTTAATCTGTGGCCACCAGTCTTAACTTTTCTCATCCAGTTGTTTAGGAAAGTCATTACCAATTCTAATCTTAGGTATTGTTTTATGCTGCCCACAACACCTTTACTTTCTGGAGACAGGAAAGAAATTTCACTATTACAGGCCATGGTCAAAAGACAGAGGTGGTGGTAAGGAGTGTTTCATTCATCCCACTATTAGTTTAATGGAAGGGTCCAAGGACAGCACCATGGAGACCCAGGTCTGTAGAATGTATAGCATACATTTTAGTTCTGTTCCTTTTTGTAATCCTAATGGCCTGATATTGTTTCACTGACTGCAGCTTCCTTGGTCATCACCCCTTTCATTAATATATTGCCTAAGATCACAAAGATGAGCTATTTGGTGTTTATACTCTGACTCTCTGCTTTTCATAATGTCAAGTATGTTATTATAATTGCATAGTGGACTGTGAGATCTCCTATAACCATGACTGTTGTCTTAATTTACTCAGGTTGGGTCTGCAATTTTGCTTAGAAAGAGTCCCAGATAGAGACAGAATGATTAACAAAACTGATGAGTTAACTGAGGAAGGTATAGCTTCAGCCATTGCATTGGCACATGCACCAACAGCAGGAGTTGTTTAGGTAAATGCAGTACATGTTGAGGTGACAGGCAAATAGGTTCATAGGTAATTACTAAGCTAGCTGCCCTTATGGGCCATTTTAAGTCTAGCTAATTTCCCTTTTTCTGCTTGAATTAACTTATCCCATTTGGCTAGAGACTATCCTTACCCATCCCACGGTCGAGAGTTAAATATGACTACTTCTGGGAATAAATGGGTCATACCATAGATAATTTGAGGGGACCCATACATGGGATAAAGCATTTAGGAGCTGCAAATGTCCATTGGTAGTGCAGGAGGCAGTCCTAGGGTAAATTTTGTGTTCTGCATCCATAGATCCAAGTTAAGCGTGACTATGGACAGGAATGATCTTTGTTTTATGTAGATGGGGAGTCTGTTCCACAGCAGCAGTATTCTCTTTGAGATATACCTGTACCTCCAAATCATTGTATTGAAGTTGGAGAAGAAGTTTAGATCTCCAGACTGACTACTTCTGATGCCATTTGACTTGGTGATGTGCAGTAAATCCATCAGTATTGGGTCAGAGAATGCCTTGTATGCCAAACACAGATCACCTTTTAGCAATCTGTAGGATACCATGTGTAGTAACATGGCTTTGAGATGATCCATGTAGGACAGGTTGTTTAGGCTTGTATCTTTTAAGTAAGGAATTTCTGAGGTGTTCCAGTTCTTTGTGTGTCTGGACCAATACCTGCAAAAGGGGGCCTTATGCTCAATGATTGGCCTAATGAGGGCTGAGTAAAGGGGAACAATGACATCCCTAGATCTAGACACGATCCCTTTGTTTATAAGCAGTGCAGTATCAAAGGACTATCTTACAACAATGGACACATGTTGGTCAAAAGCTAGGTCACTGTCCACATAAGCTGCAAAATCTCAAACAACTGGCCAACTCTTAGGAGCATATTGTCAATGTGGTAGTTTCATAGGTCGATGACTTCTCAAAGGATACAATAGTGTATTTTTTTGGCATTTAGTTTCAGTCCATGATTTTGGCATCAGTTATTTATTTGGGACATATCTTCCTGAAGGATGGCTAAGTCATTTGTGGATTTAATGACTGCTCCTAGCTTGCAGTCATCTGCAAACTTAGTCAGACAAAGCCCTTTGCTTTCAGAAAAGTGGATGCCAAATAGGAGATGTCACACCACAGAACCCTAGGGGACTCCACTGTTGACTGGTCTCTTTGTGTCAGTAACTTCCCCTGTTTTGATTTCCTGTGTCCTATCTGTCCTATTTAAATGTACTTCGTACTTCTCCAGTTTTAACTTGGTTTTACCTTATGTTTCTTTTTTTTGGTGGCATAAATGTATTACTTTAAGAGAATTATTGATGAAGAAACATATTAAATAAACCTCAGTATAATATTAAAATGGTAATTCATAGTTCAGAGAAATAAAGAGCATTTCACATCATCACAAGTAAGGCAGTAGTCAAAATGGCTTAATAAATGTCACTGTTTATTGACTTGTATTCCACTGACAAATTCATCCAGAAGGTTCTAACTTGGATAGACAAAAACCTACAGTTTTGACAATGTGCAATGGATTACTTAATAAAAAGAGATCAAAGGAGTATTAGACTAGCTGTCTTTTGTAGGCAGAACACATTTATGTTGACGCTTGTACTTTTAGAAATTGTGATGTTTAGTTTGTTAGTCAGGAGTGAATGAGTGATGATACTTTGCAGCTTGTGTAGCTTCTAGTTGACGTATAAAGTGTTTTTTTTGCCTCACATTTGTTCACTGTCTGCCAGTACAGATGTCTTATTAGACATGTTGGGCACCACACTGCTGTAAAGCAGTAAAATATAATGATTTAGCTGTGCCATTAAAGTTTTTCTTTGCAGAGTAATATTAATTAGCCTGAATTCTATGTGTATAACTATTACAAGTTAAATTTCTGGTTCTGAATGTGTTACATGCCATAATTTGAGGTGCATTTTAAAAGGAGATTCCTTCTGTTGCACTAGTGAATTTGTCTGATTCCTCTGAAGTGCATTTAAAGATTCTGTGTCATCCTTCACTTTTCTCCATGAATGGTTTGTTTGTCTTTTCGGCTTTTCCCGATTAGGGGTCGCCACAGTGGAACTCCGGTCCACTAATGATTGGCAGTACATTTTTAAGGTGCCGAGTTGCCAGACCAACGCCCAACCTTTAGTGAAGGCACGCCCATTCACGCATGTCTTTCGGAAGCCAGTCGACTGTGGGGAGGACATACAGACTCCACACAGAAGGCACTCCAGCCGAGAATCGAACAAGAGAACCTCTTGCTGTGAGGCAACAATGCTACAGCTGTACCACCGCGGCTTTTTTATCCATGAATGTTAAAATCCTTAAATATAATATATAATTATCTTGTTCTCCTTACTTATATTAAAGCAAGCCGCTTATGTGGAAAACCAACTTGGTGTCAGAAGTGAGCAATAAATAAATTAAGCATAGCAAATAATGTGACTCAGCTGTACATATATACATATGTGTCAACCTGACAAAGAATTCTTGTTAACGTAACAGACTGCAGGGAATGAAGCATAACATAGCATACTGATGGAGGACTGTGTATCCATTTTTTCGTACTGAATAATGCTGTGAATTTCAATAGCATCTGCTTGTCTTTTCTGAACAGCTTTAACCAACATATAAATATTCAGGGTTTGCTGGATTTTACTACTTGAGCAGGATTTTCAATGTATATGGCACACGGTTATTGCACTGCATTCATAAACAGGCAACTGTGCTCAAAACACTGCTCTATATATTTTTAAAACATTCTTAATGTTAGTCTATTTGTTGTAGAAATAAAGCAACACAGCACATTGCGTAGTACAAGGGTATCATACACTACAGGGTAGTGGGCATGTGTGATTGAGTGGTAGGAGATGGAACACCTAAGTTAATATGGATTAAGAGAATAAACCTGGCAAATGCTAATTTCATCCAAGGTAAAACAAGTGCATTTGAAGAAGAGTGAGATGAAAAGTTCTAGCAAGTAACTTAAAGGAGGTGGAAAGAAAATGAGAGGAACACACACACACACACACACACACACACACACACACACACAGACAGCCACACACAGACACACAGACACACACACACACACACACACACACACACACACACACACACACACACACACACACACACACACACACACACACACACACACACACACACACAGACACACACATACACACACACACACACACACACACACACACACACACACACACACACACAACACAACACACACACACACACACACACACACACACACACACACACACACACACACACACACACACACACACACACACACACACACACATACTCTCTACCTTGAAGTGTTGTTGTACTAAGTGGCAACTGGCTAACTAAAGTTTTGTTTTACAAGCCCCATGAGTGTGAGCCGGCATTTGTATGATGAGAGCCTTGGCTTCTGTGTGCACATCTACTTGGGAGCTTTCATGCTGGGACAGGACTCTGGATGCTGGCTTAGTGATATGTAGGCATGTACAGCTTTTATTAAAATTGTTTTGTAAATATAGCCTAATGGAAACTGAGATGTAGGTTACTAGTTATGACTAAAATTATTTAATATTTGAGTCACAATGATCAGTAACTTCAATCCTGACTAAACAGCTTTACTGTCACTGGCATAATAACACCAAAAGTAACAAGTTTACTCACATGGCATATAAACATCACAATTCTGTAATGTTTGATGATTCTTATAAACATCACAATTCTGTAATGTTTGATGATTTTTTCTTTAATATATTGTGCAAATGTACCATTAAGCAACTACAGAGTCTTCCTTATTACTTTTTATTCATGTTACCAATACAGCTTTATCTTTTCAAATCATTGATGCAACACTTTCTGAGCTTAAATGGCTTCAGAGGAAGTCTTTCTTGAGCAAAAAAAATTGTGCTTTTATTTGTGTTGCATCCTCTATATGTTGTACTTTACTTTATTTTGAGTGAGATATAACTGGCTTAAATGCATTCTACCTTTGGCTTCTTTTACTAATATAATTGTTTCTAGGTCTTGGAAAGTTGTATTTTTGTGAATCTCTGAAAATGGCATTGTATGGCCCTAGTCTTAGCATTTTAAGTAAGCCGAAATCAGTATAGAATAATACTTGTTTTTGAGTGCTTTATAAGGTATGTGTTAGAAAAATTATGGCTTACTATTTTAATTTCTTCCTTATTTTATGTACATTGGGTACCTACTAAGAAGAATGCATTCGCTGGTATTCAGTATTCACTTATGACTTTTTTATATTCCTGAAATAAGAGTTGTGATATTTATGCCCAATAAATCTTGATATAATTATTTTTATTTAAAACTGAACATGTCCGCCTTTTTTCTTAAGTGATGTTATTGGTTTTACTAGTGGCATACTGGATTACTTGTGCAAAGTTCAGACAGTGCACAATTAGAAATGATATACAGTGCAGGATGAAACCAAGCATAAATGCAGTCTTAACATTCAAAATAGCTTCATTCTATGGTAAATGTTGGTATGCATTTGTTTTTATAGTAAAAGGCTGACCTCCAAAGGAGGTGGAATAAAAGACAATTCCCATCGAAAGAGTGATATAAAACAACAAAGCATATTATGAATAACAAGGTAGATGTGCAATGGAAGTGAAATGGCTTGCATTTGGCAAGTAAAAAGTGAAAACAAAAGAAGAACTAAGAAAAGAAAATTATGAAGTGTCATAATAATTCCTGCAAATTTAGATGGAAAGCAGTAACAGTTACAAACGTAGGTAAAAAGATGTCTAAAGGAAAACGGAACAATATAGCCCTCAGGAGCTGCCAGACATTATATTTTATTTGTGTTTGTTCGTTTGTTCTTTAATCATGTAAGCAATCATGCCATGTGCCTATTTGTACATTTGGTGGAGGCATAGTAAATACTTTCAGTGTCATAAAAAGATAAGTGAACTGTTGACCTTTCAAAGAGATATGAAATATAAAACAATATTGTGCAAAGGCAGTACATACAACTAGTTATACAAATTTTTACAGCAGTAATGCACATGGATTATATACTTCACAGAGTGTGCATTGGGATTATAGTAAGATAAATCAGATATAACATTCTTCAAAGAACCACATAAAAGAATGCCAAAAATTAAATAGAGATTATATCAAGGAGTTAGTCTGGTGGTCTGAAGGAAATCTAGATGCAACGACTTTATAAGCAATTGAATTGCAAAATCACTAATGTAGAAAAATATGTATTGAATAATAAAACAAGAAACAAAAACATTTGAATGAAAATAAAAGTAGTTATGAAAACAGACAAAATGATGTTACTGAAACAATAAAAGCAGGGGGTGTATAGCTTACTATTGAAATTCCGAAACTGCATTCATCGACCGGTCACAATGGTTGACCCGAAATGCTGAATTTGGAACTTGAAAACAGCATCCATGGTGAAAATGAATACATCGTCATCTGTAGTTCGATGTAGTCGCATAGCAACAGGTGACATCAGTCACCCATTGCTATGCACCTTAACGTACCATTACACTCTACAGTCAATGGTACGTTAATTGTACCTGTTCTCCCCACACCTCCTGCAAATTAAACACACCAACTCTGATATCACACTACAGTGAGGAAATGGGACATTTAATAGTAAACCTATATATATATATATATATATATATATATATTTTTTTTTAGGTTTTTGTTGACCATTAAGCTTAGTTTCAAGGGATCAAAAATTAAAATAGAACTAAAACACCAAGTTTGAAAAAAATCAAACTTCTAACAAAAATGCTTAGGAATCAAAAAAAGTGTGACCACTGTTGTATAAACTATGGCACACTTTAATATATTATAATTGTTAGGCATTTTTGTACTTCTAGAAACAGGACTTCATCAAACTTCATCAAAACCATTATTTTCATAGGAGAACCAAGGTGGTTTTCATACCGAGTAGGGATATTTTGGGCACTACACAGAAGAAATTCTCTACAAGTTTTGCAATAATACTGTAGGATCTTTCTCATTTAACATAAAATATTCCCAGCTTAAACATATATAGCTGGGATCATGGTTTAACATCCAAAGGATGACATCCCAGTCACTTATACTAAACTACAGTAATATGAAGCTATTTTGAATGTTAAGACTGCATTTATGCTTGGTTTCATCCTGCACTGTATATCATTTCTAATTCTGCACTGTCTGAACTTTGCACAAGTAATCCAGTATGCCCCTAGTAAAACCAATAACATCACTTAAGAAAAAAGGCAGACATCTTCAGTTTTAAATAAACATAATTATATCAAGATTTATTGGGCATAAATATCACAACTCCCTTAATAGTAGTCTAGGATCAGCCAAGCTCTTGATGTGGGCATACAACTCAATGCCTTCTGATATTTCTGGCATCAAAAGTGAATGTATTATTTCTGGGTGGAGGCGAGGTGGTGACTTCCCCCGTGCATAGACAGATGTGTGCACATCTGTGTGGTTCATTTACAGTTTCAGCTACCATCTCAAGTCTGAAATGCTGAACTACTATCTACATTTAAATCTAGGTTGATGATTACATGGGAGATAAGAAATTTATGGTTGGACAAAAAGATGGTCTTCAGATGGTTCAGATATACATGAAGTTTATAAAACTATGAAACCATGGGATATTGCTTAGTAGGATTTTTATTTCTCATTCAGCATGAAATGGGTTTTTTGAACAGTAAACCTCTAATCTCATCCTTAAAAGATGCCATCAAGATACTACAGATTTAGAAATGCAAAGATATTGAACGTGTTCCACAATATGATATTTCAGCCTGAAATACAAGCATTTATTTTCTTTTTGTGTATCTGTAATATTGTGGAATGTGGAAGAACATTGGCTATGTTTTTTAGTTTTCTGAATAGGTTATAGGCTTTTTTTCATATGTACCTCTTCATTTACAGCATGGATGCATCATTTAACATTGTTCATTTTGGGTTTAATAAAATATGATCCCAGTATTTCAATGTATGTATTTACTTATGTTTATTTAACAGAGCTGGACACAGATCAAAACTAACCAATTTCAGGCCCAGCCTGGGCTGCATTGACACAGCAAAAAGAAGTTTCCAGAAGCAAATGAGAATCAAATTTATTATATATTACTTTAAAATACATATACAATACTGTACTTGCTATAATAAAAACATTAATATGATACAACAGATGGGATGAATGTAAAAAAGTATATGGTAGAGTAAATTAAGAATATTTATTTTATTTGTTTATTTATTTCACATTTGTTAAACGGGTTGGTCCAGCTGGGTAAGAATTTATCCTTTTTCATTGGAGACCCGAGGGGAAAAGCCCCAAACAGACGTACAAATACATACAAATAGAGACAAATTAACAATATTAAAGAGCAAAACAATCTTATGGCTACAATGGATAAGAAAAACATAATGTAATATGTACATATTTCCAGGCTACTGACCATGTTGTGAGAGCAGCTTGCTAGAAGGAGGGCTGAAGCAATTGCTTTGGCTTTATTTAGCCAGGTATGCTTTTTATAGCGTCTGAGTCTGGTGCAGGTGGAGAGGTCTTTTATGCTGATTTGTAGCCCTTGCTAGTGTTTGTGGGTTAGAAAGGATAAGCTGCAGTCAATACAGTGAAGCTTTGTTTTGAAGGAGTGTAGTTGCAGTCCTGACTAGAAACAGTTTCTGAGGTTCTAGGAAGGAGAAAGTCATGTGAGTTTAGCAGAGAGTGATGAGGCGGTTTCTCGAAGAAACAGTTTGAATATAAGGGAAGCAACTAAGAGGTCATCCCTGTATATAATTTGGAGCTACACTGCCTTTTAAATAGCACTAATCTGAGTACATTCAGCACATCATTTTTCCTGCTATAAGATTCACACTCAAGAGCCAGGCAATAAATATGCTTTAGATGTTTATCATAACAATAGACCTAAGAGAAGGTCTCTCATGGATGTGATTTATAGTGCTGTTTCCATACGATTCACACTCAAGAGCCAGGCAGTAAATATGCTTTAGATGTTTCCCATAACAATAGACCTAAGAGAAGGTCTCTCACGGATGTGATTTATAGTCCTGTTTCCATAAGATTCACACTCAAGAGCCAGGCAGTAAATATGCTTTAGATGTTTCCCATAACAATAGACCTAAGAGAAGGTCTCTCATGGATGTGATTTATAGTCCTGTTTCCATAAGATTCACACTCAAGAGCCAGGCAGTAAATAGGCTTTAGATGTTTACCATAACAATAGACCTAAGAGAAGGTCTCTCGTGGATGTGATTTATAGTCCTGTTTCCATAAGATTGACACTCAAGAGCCAGGCAATAAATATGCTTTAGATGTTTACCATAACAATAGACCTAAGAGAAGGTCTCTCGTGGATGTGATTTATAGTCCTGTTTCCAAAAGATTCACACTTAAGAGCCAGGCAGTAAATATGCTTTAGATGTTTCCCATAACAATAAACCTAAGAGAAGGTCTCTCATGGATGTGATTTATAGTCCTGTTTCCATAAGATTCACACTCAAGAGCCAGACAGTAAATGTTGTTGTTGTTGTGTCTTTTGGCTTTTCCCGGTTAGGGGTCACCACAGCGGAACTCCGGTCTGCTAATGGTTGGCAGTAGATTTTTACATATCGAGTTGCCAGCCCTGACACACAACCTTCAATGAAGATACACCCATTCACGCATGTCTCCACACAGAAGACGCTTTAGCTGAGAATCGAACAGGACAACATCTTACTGTGAGGCGACAATGCTACCGCAGCACCACCACCGCAGTATAAGAGCCAAGGCAGTAAATATGCTTTAGATGTTTACCATAACAATAGACCTAAGAGAAGGTCTCTCTTGGATGTGATTTATAGTCCTGTTTCCGTTTACTCTTCTTCTCCTCTGACTTTCCCACTGCAGTTTCTGTCTGCTGAAAATATTAATGATTCTCACTCAAGCAAACTGCTGCTCACAAATGGACAATACTCTTTTCTACCTCCTTACCTGCATACCACACTGACTACCATGACAAGGGATGTACAGTGATGGATAATTACCTATATGGATACTTATTGATAATGTAAAGATGCCAAGTATATTATTAACTGCTGGAGCAGCTGCAGGGGCACTGTTGCTGATGACTGTCAGAAACTCTTTCTAACTTTTACTGATCTCAGTTGTTTTTTTTGTTTGTGACTACTTACATTTGTTTTCTAGCAAAGATCTCTGTTTCCTTTTATGTGTCCCATCTGGCTCATCTAGTGGCCATTGCAGGTCTCCTAAGCCTCAGCCCAATTGGCCTCCTTACAGTGAAATGCACTGCATGGTGACCTTACTAAACTTATCAATTTAATGACCCAATTTGTGTCATCTGCTCAGCAACAAAATGTGTCACAATGTAACACAGTGATACCATCTTCTGCTACAGTGTTACCATCTTCTGCTATTGCCTGTGCCAGAACCCACCATACTATGGGTCAAGAGAAAATTTCCCAGCCTTCTTTGCTTGTACTGAATAACAGTTCAACAAGTACTGTTTCTAATTTTTCCATTCTGTTTAATCCTCATGAATGTTTTTTGGACGAAACACACATTTTTTGTAACAACTGACATTGTTAATTTTTTCAGTCATATGCTTAACTCAGAAGGTTTCAATTTTTTTAATACCTCTATGTTGTCCTGTCAAGTTTTAGTTTCCAAAGATGTATTGATACTTACGGACTTTATGACCATTATTCTTGACAACAATTTTATATATTTTGATAGAAAAGTGTATAGGCAAGTGAGAGGTGTAGTGATGGGCTTTTTTGTACCCCCCATGCTAATTTATTTATGTATGCATGTGAGACTTTACATGTGTTTCCTAGTGAATGTTTTCATTACTGTAAATTATATGTTTTTTATGCCTAGATGATATTTTTATTATATGGATGGGACCAGAACAGTTGCTTCATGAGTTTATTGAATATCTTAACCTTGCTACCAAGTTTTTGAAATTTATTTATACTATTTCTTTCAATTCAGTTAATTTTCTCGATACAATCATTAAAAAGACTGATACTGTTTTTGTGTCCACAACCTATAGAAAGCCAACCTTCAGCAATGTTTTTTTTTACAAGTTCACAGCTGTCATCCCTTTACACAAAAGAAAAGTTTAGTAAAGCATCATCTAATTAGATTAGCTGGGATGATATCAGACAGAGATATATTGAACAGTGAAGTAGAACTCTTGCCTGACATGTTCAAAGACAAAATTTACCCTGTGAAGCTACTTAACAAGTATGATCACAAGTGCGTTCTCAATGGAGCATCAATATATACCTTTAGTAGAATTCAACTTAAATATGTTACAAACTAGCATGAGCAATATAATCAATAATAATCTGGTTGTGAACAACAATTCAGGATTTGACAGAGTTATGGTTATACAGCATAATAATGGGGATAGTCAATTAAAAATGATTATTAATAATAATTGCAATATTTTAAAAATGAATTCCATTGCTTTCAAAACCCTTGGTGAATGTCTATGATTTGTTTATAAGACTGCCAAAAATTTAAAAAGTATTTATGAAATGTCAAAGTTTGATGATACTATACCAAATTATTGTACAGGTCGAGCAAATTTGTTTTTTTGTAAGCAGTGTAAATTTATGATAAATGATAGTGGTAGAACTATTATGTCTACTTTTGGTGAAAAAGAGAAAAACATTACAAAATGACATTTGTAAATGGAAATTGTAGTATGACAAGGGTTGTATATTTAGCTAAGTGTATTTCCTGTACATGGATAAAACTGACCGCACATTAAGAAAAAGGATCTATGAACATTGCTACAACATTTGGACCCAAAACATAAATAATGTATTATATAAACATTTTATGGAATGGGACAACTTTCAGGCATTCCAATTTGGTATCATTGATAGAGTTGTCACCACCCCTAGGGGCGGTGCTTGGGAAACTACATTAGAATTCAAGGAAGTAGTTTGGCTGTTTAAGTTGAATGCTGCAGTTTTTTTCCATCCTAAAATAAACTATTTCCATATTACCTATTCTTAAATTGAGGACAGCTAAGTTATGGATTTTTATTATTTATATTTTTCAGTATGTATTAAAAATAAATTTGAAGTATTTGATAAATTGTTATGATAAATGTATTTTTAATCCAAAGGTGTTTTTTTGACTTTAAGAACTGATATATTGTTTATGATATCACTGACTATAGTTCTATATAAATGGATGTATGAAGATGATGTTTCTGATGAAGTCTGTATGTTACGTAGATGAAAGCAAAAAATTACAAATTAAATTGCTAAAACTGAGACCTTCTTGAGGATTTTTTGTTGGATGCCAGTAGTTGGTAACCGGTTTTATTTACTGTGTGCTGAGGTTTTATGTGGACTTGTTCACTTTGTTGTTCCTTTGGTTTTAAGTGTTTTGAATGAATAGCACCATTCCTTCTTTTGGTGACATCATTGAAATCAACTGCTTCTGAATTTGCAATTACAGTTATTTGAAAATTGACAATAATTCATTTTCTTAATTTGTTTTTAAGAGGTTTTTTTCTTTCCTCCCTCATGTGGGCTGAATCTAGTGGACACATTATTGCATGAAAACTGCACACCAGGAAGGTGAATTTAAAATCACTTTTTAGAGGTGATGACAACTGTCATCATACTAGAATTTTCAAAAGATCAACCACATTTAGTCTACCCCCTGCACCTCCCATATTGATGATATATGAGAGGTTATGTCAAACTGGGATCAGATGGTTGCAGACCAGCAATAAGAAGCCTTTTTTTAAACTTAACAGACAATGAAATGAGTTTGTTACATTCTTTATTCAGAGATAGATCCATTCGGATCATGAAACCAGACAAGAGGGTATTGATGAACCATCATGACTCATCATCATCATCATCTTCTTCTTTCGGCTGTTCCTGTTAGGGGTCACCACAGCGGATCATCTGTTTCCATTTCTTCCTGTCCTCTGCATCATGCTCTTTCACACCAACCGCCTGCATATCCTCTCTCACCACATCCATAAACCTCATCTTAGGCCTTCCTCTTTTCCTCTTACCTGGCAGCTCCATCCTTAGCATCCTTTTCCCAATATACCCAGCATCCCTCCTCAGCACATGTCCAAACCAACGCAATCTCGCCTCTCTTGCTTTGTCTCTAAACTGTCCAACCTGGGCTGACCCTCTAATGTACTGATTCCTAATCCTGTCCATCCTAGTCACACCCAGTGCAAATCTTAACATCTTTAACTCTGCCACATCCAGCTCTGACTCCTGCCTTTTCGACAATGCTACCGTCTCCAACCCATATAACATAGCTGGTCTCACTACCCTCTTGTAGACCTTCCCTTTCACTCTTACTGGTACCCATCTGTCACAAATCACTCCTGACACTCTTCTCCACCCATTCCACCCTGCCTGTACTCTCTTCTTCATCTCTCTTCCACACTCACCATTACTCTGAACTGTTGATCCCAAGTACTTAAACTCATCCACCTTTGCCAACTCTACTCCCTGCATCCTCACCATTCCTCTACCCTCCCTCTCATTTACACACATATATTCTGTTTTAGCCCTGCTGACCTTCATTCCTCTCCTCTCTAAAGCATATCTCCACCTCTCCAGGGTCTCCTCAACCTGGTCCCTACTCTCACTACATATCACAATGTCATCTGCAAACATCATAGTCCACAGGGCCTCCTGTCTAATTTCATCTGTCAACCTGTCCATCACCACTGCAAATAAGAAAGGGCTCAGAGCTGATCCTTGATGTAATCCCACCTCCACCTTAAATTTATCTGTCACTCCCACTGCAGTCCTCACCAATGTCACACTACCCTTGTACATATCCTGTACTACCCTTACATACTTCTCTGCCACTCTCGACTTCCTCATACAATACCACAACTCCTCTCTAGGCATCCTTTCATAAGCTTTCTTTAAGTCCACAAAGATACAATGCAACTCCTTCTGACCTTCTCTGTATTTCTCCAACAACACTCTCAGAGCAAATATTGCATCTGTAGTGCTCTTTCCTGGCATGAAACCATACTGCTGATCACTAATCATAACCTCCCTTCTTAACCTAGCTTCCACTACTCTTTCCCTAGCTTCCACTACACTTTCCCATAACTTCAAGCTGTGACTGATCAATTTTATCCCTCTGTAATTACTGCAACTCTGCACATCACTCTTATTCTTAAAGATAGGTATCAAAACACTTTTTCTCCACTCCTCAGGCATCCTCTGACTTTCCAAAATTTCATTAAACAATCTGGTTAAAAATTCCACTGCCATTTCTCCTAAGCACCTCCATGCTTCCATTGGTATGTCATCTGAGCCAACAGCCTTTCCATTCTTCATCCTCTTCATAGCTGTCCTTACTTCCTCCTTGCTAATCTGCTTCACTTCCTGATTCACTATCCCCACATCATCCAACCTTCTCTCTCTCATTCTCTTCATTCATCAGCCCTTCAAAGTACTCTTTCCATTTCCTCAACACACTCTCCTCACTTGTGAGTACGTTTCCCTCACTGTCCTTTATCACCCTTACTTGCTGCACATCTTTCCCAGCTCTGTCCCTCTGTCTAGCCAATCGGTACAGGTCCTTTTCTCCCTCTTTAGTGTCCGATCTCTGATACAACTCTCTATATGCCTTATCCTTAGCCTTCGCCACCTCTCTCTTTGCCATGCGCCTCATCGCCTTATACTCATGTCTACTTTCTTCATCTCTTTGACAATCCCACTTCTTCTTTGCTAGCCTCTTCCTCTATATACTCTCCTGTACTTCCTCATTCCACCACCATGTCTCCTTGTCCTCCTTCATCTGTCCAGATGTCACACCAAGCACCCTCCTAGCAGTCTCCCTTACTAGCTCTGCTGTAGTTACCCAGCTATTCGGTAACTCTTCATTGCCTCTCAGTACGTGTCTTAACTTTTCCCTGAACTCCATCTCACAATCACCCTTTTTTAACTTCCACCATTTAATCTTTGGCACTGCTTTCACACTCCTCCTCTGCTTCTTGATCACCAACATCCTCCTGCAGACCACCATTCTATGCTGCTTAACTACACTTTTCCCAGTCACCACTTTACAGTCTCCAATCTCCTTCAGACTGGCCCTCCTACATAGGATATAATCCACCTGTGTGCATCTTCCTCCACTCTTGTACGTCACCCTATGCTCCTCCCTCTTTTTAAAATACGTATTCACCACAGCCATGTCCATCCTTTTTGCAAAATCCACAATCATCTGACCTTCTGCATTCCTCTCCTTAATGCCATACCTACCCATCACTTCCTCATCCCCTCTGTTCACTTCACCAACATGCCCACTGAAGTCCGCTCCAATCACTAGTCTCTCATCCTTGGATACACTCACCACTACTTCATCCAACTATGACATATATCATACTATATATATATATATATATATATATATATATATATATATATATATATATATATAAAACTATATCGTGACTACTATGGTAAAATAGTTGACTATGTGTATGATGGTATTTATTTTATATTGACATTAATTATGCTTTTAGTAAAACTGACTCTTTGTTGAATGAAGTGGTACATGAATTTGAATTATCTCCTGATTTGGTCAAGTTTCTCAAAGTTAACCAGCCAGTCTTACCAGCCATTTTTGGAATCCCCAAAACACAGAAGAACTAGAATGATCCCCCACTATGTCCAACAGTGGCTTATCCAGGATCCAAAACTAATCATTTGGCTCAGTTGGTTGACAGAATATTATTATTTTTTAAGGACAAATCATACTTGTTAAGGGATTCATGGATTTTTTTTACTGAAATTGTCCAACACCACAAAGTTTGAGATCTGTATGTTTTTACCGTAGATATGAAGGACCTCCCACTTGGCTGGAATGGGTTAGTTTTATCAGGCTGTCAGCAGTGATGTGTCTCTTTTCAAGTGAGAACATTTTGATCATTCTTGAGTACATGGACATAGTCTTAAAAACAATTATGTTTACTCTGAAGGTGAATACTTCCAACAAATAAAAAGGGTGGCCATGGGAGCCTACTGTGTCCCTGTGTTAGCCAACATTGTAATGTGGTACTGGGAAATGCACTTTGTGTTTGACAGCGAAATGTGGCCCAGTATTCTGCTATGTCTAAGTTTTTGGATGATATTTTTATTCTGTGAACAGATTCCTCTGCTAAGTATGATGAGTTTTTTTAGAAATAATAACAGCATAGAGTTTTAGTTTTACATGTGACAAGAGTAACAACATTAGTTATTTGGATGTCACTGTTTCAAAATACAAAGCAGACAGTAGGTAGGAATCAACCATTTTTAGGAAGACAACTTTTTCCAGTGGTTACCTGCAATACTCAAGTAACCTTTTGTTGTGGCAGAAAAAGAGCTTGGTAAAAGGACAAATGGTGAAGCTATCCAGGCTGGTATCTGATGATAGCCAGTTCTTGTTACATATGGACAAACTTAAGATATTATTTTTGGAAAGGGCTTATCCTACTGAAGTAGTGAATAACATAGACATGGAAGCGTTCTCAGGAAGCGTGATAATTTACAAACCAATTTTAGAAAATTCAGGGCCTTCTGAGTTTGGAGTATTAAACAACACTAGGAAGAACCAGCAATCTAATGCAATGATCCTTACATTTAACTACAGTGCAGGTGAGGTGAAAAAGATTTTTTACAAAAGTTGTTCAGGGGTGTTTGTTCCCACGGATCTAACTCAACAACTAGGTGAAACCCCAACTTTTGTCTTTAAAAGCAGTAGAAATATTAATGAGGTATTGGGAAAAAGCAGTAGAAGTATTAATGACGTATTGGGAAAAAGGGAGAGGTGAAGTTACAGGAAAAACAGACACAAACGGTGGGATGTACAAGTGCGGGGCCTGCTTGCAATGTAGGTTTTATTTATTACATTATAAACATCACCATTTATTGTTATCTGAAAACGTATTTTTTTATAGGTAGATACAAGTGCACAACAAGAGGGGTAGTTTACCTTGCATCTTACTTTACATGCCATGCATTTTATGTACGTAAGAGCATGCATTATACACTAGGATCTATGAACACACCTATGCAATAAAGAAATGGGACAAAAATGTCCAAAATAAACACTCAAAGGTGTATACTAACTTTAAGAAGATCTTGTTTCTTTATTTTGGAAAAGGTGCAGGTTTCTGAGAAAGGCAGAAGTTGGGAGAAAAGGATAGAATAGTGTGAACTGCATTCACAGTTGTTATTAAATGCCTCATAGACCCCAGGGTTAAATGAATATATATTTTTTAACAGTGTCTTACAATTAAATGTTTTAAACCTAATACTTATTGTCTACAATTGACTACTTTTTATTTTTTTTTATGATGGTTGTATATTAGTGTCACAAGAAAGATTTTTTATATATGTTTTAAATTTTAACCAGTAATTTCTGATATTTTAGCATTTTAGAGGTGGCTTGGAGAGGTTTTCATTTGTTATGTGATTACAATTGATATTTAAACCAAAATGGAGTCAGTGTATGTAGTTTTGATGAAGTTCTTAACAGAGTCAGACGAAAGTGATTAACTCTTAAGATTTATTTATTTGCAATTAAATTCCATTGGATATAAATTAGAATTGGTTCTTGGAAGGCACAACCACAGCATTTTTTGGAGTGCCCCTTAGTAATGATGTAATTGTTTCCAGAGGCTTTTAGGAGTATCCTGATTAATCCATTACTAGATAAGTAACTGAAAAGGCTGCTTTGCACTGTATTCCAAATATTTAAAGTTTTGCTGTTTTTGAGGAAGATTTTGAACTTTAAACCTGCTTTTTAGTTGTTATTGCTGATACATTGAAAGCATTTGTTGGGTTGCATCCAGACTCAGCCAGAAGTGCATATTTACTGCTGAGTACCGAACAGCACTTTACCTGAAAATCTGTTAGTGTATTATCAGTAATCTGTGTATTAACTACTGTGACCTTTCTCTTAGTTTGAAATTTATTGCCCTAAACTTTTACCACAGCCATTTTCTTTCATTTTCTGCACCTTCTGCTTGGCTTCTATCCTTATAATGTTGTTTGTACACTCTGTGTGGTCCCATATGGTGTTCTTACATGAGGAAGCATTTGGTCTGCTTTCTAGTGGCAGTAGACAAAGAAGCCTGGTCACCTGTGAGCTGGGATACACTGTTTGAAACCTCCAAGCGTATGCTTACTATTGGACAGAGGACTAATTTGTTTGGTTGAACTTTGTTCCTGCCTGTATAAAGTCATCATATTTGCATTGTGTTATTGCTCTGAGCCAGGAAATCTGAACAAGCATCTCCACTCCCTGCAAGCTGCCCTCACCTTGGCGAATGTAGATGTCTGTTCAGGCCATGAGACATGATTTAAAGCTACAGAGAGCAACTCGGCAGTGCAGGGCTACAGTCCCTTCCGGACATTTAGACCAGCTACTGCACAGGAAGGGACAAAAGGTATAGGTGTCTCCATATAAATGAAAAATAAACAGATCTCAGTGTTGGTCCATCAACCTGACAAACTTAACTTTCTCCATATCCAAATCACCATATATAAGGTCCCTTGCCATACCATTGCAAGCTAAAGGTCCACCTCAATTACCCAAGAAAACCCTGACACTTAACTTAAAGGCACTTGACTCATTCCCCATCCAACCAAAGACCATTTTCATGGATGACTTCAACTAACCCAGTAGAAACTGGGAATTATACATGACCTCCTGCATAAAGGCCCAGAGATTTGTGGACTTTGTAAATGTCAGCACCCTGGACCAACTTGTTTATACACCCACTAGGGGTTCAAACATTCTTTACCAGGTCCTCACAAACATGACAGAATGTTCCACCCTTTCTCAGATGAGATAAATTTAAAACCAGGGACACCTGGCAACCCTGTAAATTTTAAGAATTACTCCAAGGCAAACTTCCCACTACTAAGTGAAACCCTAAATATATTTGAAAACCCCACTCCCCACTAACCCTGAGAATATTTCTGCCTATGCAGGAATGTTCACAGAAACCCTGTATTAACATATCAACAGCTGTATAGAAACTGCTGTACCTACCCAAAATAACTGTAGTGCCAGTACAAAAAACAAGCCATCTTAGTGGAATTTCAATAGGCTGTACAACATAAGGAAGAAACTCATGGCAAAAACTAAGTGAGGAAATACCAGCAAGGTAAAAGCTCCTTCATCCGTCTAAACAAGACAGTCTCCAAGTATAAGAATACTGCATTCATGGGTCCTAATAATATTAAAGGATGCCTCCTTAATAGCACAAATTGTGAATTATTGGCCTTACTAGAATCCCTATTCAGTCATGGCCTCCAAATGGGCTTTGTACCTAATTAATGGAGGACTGCAACTGTTATACTATTACACAAGGACAGTTCATCCACTAACATGGAAAATTACTGACCCATTAGTCTGAAGAGCCTGCCGTGCAAGGTCATGGGGAGGATGGTCATTGATATCATAAATGTTGACACAGGGAACTTACAAACACTAGACCTTAGTCTGTTTGCTTTTGTCAAGAACAATTTTTGCCTAATAAACATGGAGAACTTCTTCTGAGGAAGTTACCAAAGTGATGCATGACAGCAAATCAATACATACTTCCTACCTTAACATGGTCAAGGCATTTGACAATATATCCCACTCAGGCATTGTTAACAACTTCACTTAATTATGTATTAACCCATGTGTCACCTACTGGATAGCCATGCATCTCACTGACAGGACCCAAGAAGTTAGACTAGGATCTACCTCTACAAAAAGATGAGCTGCTAGTAGGGTCCCCCCAGGGCTCACTGCTGGAACCACTGCTGCTTGGCATCTACTTCTTTGAAATCAAGGATAACATCAGGGACCTCTGGCTGACCAGTTTTGTAGGCGACACAAACTGGAAGCACTCATCAGTTCCCCGCAAGTTACTAATACCTTGCAAGAGGACCCGATACAGATAATTGGTGCTAGAATGTCAACCATAAATTCAGTGCTAAGACGTGTATTATAGTATCTTTTGGTAATATATCTGCTCACTGCAAACTACTACACTGAAAATACACCTCTGAGAATAGACTCTGTAGTCAGGGAGTTTGGAACCCATGGAGACAGAGATCTGGCATTTGCCATTTGATAAGCATGTTTCCACTGTGGTGAGGAAATCATTCCATGTTGCAAAACATATATGTAAAAGTGTAGCATTTAGATCTAAACAAGTTACTATTCTGTTGTACTCTGTCTCATCATATGGCTTGTCATCGATTACAGTGCCCCCTTCAGTATTGTACCATACCAGGCATATGCAGCAATTGGAGTGTTCACACAGATTTCTCACCAAAAAAATACTAGTTGTAAATCACCTCAAATCATTGCCTCCATATTCAGTTTCCTACAAGTTACTAAGAAGCAACCTATGCCTAACCTACACAGTTTCCTCAGATCCAGCAGTAATGGACCTGTTTCACATTCAGAAAACAACTAGCATCAGAAACACCCCATCTATGGACCTAAACCTTTCCAGCAACATATATAGGACATGCTGCAGTGTAAGGTATGTTCTCAGAGCCCCCCCCTCAGGACAGGCTTCCCATCCATGTGAAGCTGAGTTCTCTCCTGCATTTATTCAAGCAGACTATGAATGGTGTAGTTCTAGTGTCTTATATCACAAGCTGTATGTACGTCATTAGTGGAAGGAAAGGTGTGTAATGCTTGAATTACAAGAGCTGCTTTAAGGCACACATCCTTGGACCTCAACTGAAGAGGTGCTAAGAAAAAGAAAAGCACATCAGAGTTTTGCCAAATAGAAGCACAGGCATATGACTGACATAGCTCACTGCCATGATATGAACCCTCCTCTTCCCACCTTCTGGTTACATCAAGTACCACTTAGCCACATGTTACAATCACTAATGTTATCAGAAGATGTAAAATCGCTGCCAACATTTTTACCTTATCTAAAGACCATACAGAGAAACAAATGATTTTTCTGTTTTAAATACATTTATTTAAACTGGCTATGATCACTTTTCCCAAATCATAATTCAGTCAGAATATGATCATTTATTAAAAGAAATACATATAGGGACATCCCTGAAAGGAATTCAGCTGATTTATGAAATATAACTTCAATTTTATGGGCTGTATAGCCTTTAGCCTCCCTATGTTCAGGGTAAACAGGTACTGGTCATTAAAGCCAGAAGCTTATTCCATTTGCCCAGGGACATAATAACTATGGTCTGGCACCAGGACCAGAACCAGAACACAGTGGGTCTTTACTGTTGCCAGACTGACAGAACCTGCTTTGTTGTGCTCTCCATTTTGTCAGCTTTCCTCTTCCTCCTAACCCTGATCTTCTCTTTGGTAGATTGCAATAACTTAACACAACTACCCTATCACTCAAGACCCACAATGTTTGTCTTTTCGGCTTTTCCCGGTTAGGGGTCGCCACAGCGGAACTCCGGTCCGCTAATGATTGGCTGTAGATTTTTTATGGTGTTGAGTTGCCAGCCCGACGCCCAACCTTCAGCGAAGGCACGCCCATTCATGCATGTCTTTCGGAGGCCACTCAAGACTCACAATATCGAATTCTATTACACTCTTACAATTTATATATTATCCTTAACACTTCCTTTGAAAGTCAGCTTCAAAACAAACATTCTCTGAATTTTATACTGCTTCATATGTAGTTAATTAACTCAGTAGTAAATATTTTCAGCAATGCTAACGATATATTACTGATCTTCTAACGTTAAGCTCATGCAATCATCTTGTGTAGGTCACTTGTTTCACTTATTTTTTTAAAACAATACCCTTCTAATTTTCTTTTAAATTTTTGAGCATGTTTTCAGTATTAAACCATATATAAAATGGATAACTAATTGGCTTCATTGGTTTAAACACTAGAGTTTAAGGTTCCAAACCTGCAGATGGTGTATTACTCTGTTTTGTTGCAGATAGATAACCTGGCTGAACCTCTTATCTTCTGATGCTGAATAATATAAACCATGCATGAAAAACCCTAAAAGGATTTTATTACATTTTGCATCTAGCAGTAAGTTGCTACTGACTTTTTTTTTTTTTATGGCTGTCCTGGGCTCCTGAGTTTGTTTGTTAATCTGTTGGTTTTGAAACCTCACAAAGTTGTTGTGCAGAAACCATGTCAGGTATATCACACAATATTAAACAACAGTAATGGTGCACATTATAAATTGGTAAAAACTGCAGTGTTTATCATTTGCATAAACCTCCATGCCATCATAAACTACTCAGTGAGTATCAACTACACAAAACATTGACAAAAAGATAACAAAAAAATGTTTACTCCAACATGCCTACAACTTTACTCCAAGTTTGCAAAACAGTGAGGAAAAGGAAAACCCACTGTCCAGTAACAATGCAACAATTGATAAAACAAGAATCGACCAACTAATCAATGATTCCTGTTTCTGTGAAAACACCATTTACACAGATGCCCTGAAACCTTTAACCAGTACTTCCCTTTAACTGTTTGCTCCTTTATAGGAAAATATCAGCCTGCAAAGGGTATTTTATTCTTCAGATATGCAGCAAGTAACAGTAGACTCCAGTGCTCTTTGATATTCTTTTTTTTTCCGTGAGTTCATTCTCATCTGTGCATCTATCAGAAAAAAAAACTGTATTCATGGTTTAACCCCCATTTCTTTTTGATACGTATTGTTACTCTGCTCTGATTCCCATTATGGGAAGGATGATGCTTGCCACAATTCAGAACTTCCTCAGAACACTTGCAAATATTTCAGTTGTTACCTCTTCCCGTTTTTCTTTCTAAACATTGTTTCCATGTTTTTAGTAGTCTCTCAGATATGAACGATTCCCATGCAGCTGTAAATATTTCCCTATGGGAGATGACTTTAGTAGAGCTTAGGAATGATTTTTATATAAAAAAATTAGTTGATGTATCTTTTATAAAAGGTTCAACAAGATCTCTATTTCTGTCTTCTGCATGTTATAGGATATGCAGATGATCCATTTAAGATTTAGAAAATCATGTTGCACATCTTAAATATAGATACTAAAATATTTACCTCTATACTTGCAAACAGAATGAAAAATCTGATAGAGAAAATCATCTCCCCAGAACAATCTGGTTTTATGCCACATAGACAGACTAGTGACAAATCATTAGCATTACATGCACTAATATCCTATGCTAACCGATACAATATTAACATCTACACAATGGTAGTGGATGCCCACAAGGCATTTGATAGGGTTAACCTAGAATTCATACTCCAAACACTACCCTACTTTAATATACCCAATAACTTCAGTCAGATCATCCAAACTCTCTATAGCAACCCATACACATCTCTATATATAAATTAAACTTGGTCAAATAGGATCCTAATAAAAAATGGAACAAGACAAGGATGCCCATTATCACCCTTCCTGCTTAACCTGTACCTAGAACCACTCTTTCTATACATTAAACAAAACACATACCACAATCCTCCATCAATACACAACTTCAAAATATACCTCACCGCATTTGCGGATGATCTGAACATATACTGCACTTCACCAAATTCAGATATAAACAAAATAATAGCTGCAATTGAACATTTCTCGACTATGTCTAACTACAAACTAAACCTTAATAAAACTATGTTCCCCCTAAAAACACCCAAACTCATCTCACTAATACCATTGTTAAACACAATAAAAAATAAAAGAAGAAACTAAATACCTGGGAATCATCTTTTTCCAGAATAACAAAGACCTCTACCAACACAATGTAAACCTTAAATGGCAAAATATAATGCAAGACTGTAAAAGATGGAACAACCTAAAACTACTATTCTTGGCCGAAGTATCAATAATCAAAATGAACATTTTACCTAGACTAATGCATATATTCATGACAGCACAGACAATAATACATAATAAATTCTTCAAACAAATTCATACCTTCCTAGTAAAATTTATATACGAACCCAAAAAAAAAAAACAGAATCTGCTATCCAAAATTAACACTCCCCAAAAGCAAAGGAGGACTAAATCTACCAGATTTTAAAATGTACTACTTGATCTTTAACACTAACAGAATATTAAGAATAGCTGAACATAACTCATCAATGGAAAATTGGTCTCCTCTTTGGGTGACAGTCTATTATAGATATATTAAAGCTCTAGGTTTCAATCCCAAAGCACTTCCATTCCTGAAGCAGAAATAAATACAAACTTATAACATTATAGAGCCTTTAAAAATTCTATCAACTTAGCGCAAAAACTCTTTCAATTCTTGAACCTTGGACAAGCCATGTCAATAATGCAACCCCTTCACAAAAACCCAAATTTAAAAATAAACAATAAGATGCTGGATTTAGTCCCTTTTCCCAGACTGAAAGGTAAAACAATCCAAGATATTTATCCTTACCTTAACTGTTCAATACAAGAAATGAGGACCAACTTAAACCTCCCTAAATCACACATAATAATCCTAAGACAAATCAAAGAACTGTGTTCCATTTACCTCCAAAATGCTACTATGACCAATAGTGACATAGAAACTTGTAGCAGGTTTTGGAAAACTATTATCACAACAAAGAAAACTATTACTAATTCATATAAAATAATAAATGAAATCAAATACCAGAAGGACCTCCTCTTCTCTAACTACTGGAGAAAACCATCCATATAGATGATCAGCAAATAAGCCAGGCAATCAATCTAACACTGAAGATTATACCCCTCAAAACGTTAGCATACACTCAGCCCATGATCAATAATAATGCTTATTTTACACCTGCAATCTTACACAAATTTAACACATCAAAATCACCTTTCTGCCCACACTGTAAGGACCAGATAGCTGACTTAATCCATGTATTTTGGAGCTGTAAATGTGTCTATAAACTCTGGAACTCTCTCAAGGTACAATTACAAAAAATGGGTTATCAAACATCAACATTAACTTGGGAATTCATTCTATTACACATTCTCCCACCCAACATACCAAGAAAACAAGCAAATACACTTTTAACAATCTTCCTACTAATGAAACTGTATATAGCTTTTAAATGGCTAGATACGATAAATATCTCTTGGGAGGGTTTTAAACAAATAGCTATACAACACCTTTTAGCTCATAAAATAGTAATAGATAAAAGAAACAAAAACATGAAATCCGGAGAAATTTGGGAACAAACCTTTAATATCATATTAGCATAATTCATCACACAGCAACTTAGAAATACACTCTAATGGAACCGAAGAACACATACATAACTTGGATATTACGAATGTATATACTGTCTGTATAACTGTGGAATTAACAGTGAAAGCATCTATGTACATAGTGTAAATATATATGTTGTACGACCTATATCCTGTGGTATTGACATCAATGTATAACATATATATATACGGTCAGGTTGTAAGATGGTTTTTATCAGTGACATTTATTAATGTAAAAATTATTGAAAAAAAAAAAAAGAAAATCATGCTGTAAAACGTAATCCAAAATGTGACATTCGTCTAAGATGTATTACTCACTGAAAAAAAAAAAGACTATGGATAAACTCATATGTTTATATGAAATCTACAGTTATGTTTATCTCACAGTTTTACAGTTTTATACAGTACTAGCTTGAATATGAAAGAAATGTTCCCACCAGCACTGAAATGTTTATGGTAATAATATTAACCATTAAAGATGACACAGTTATCTGTTTATTCAGACTATATTAAGTACAAGAACGACCCACTGATAATCCTATACTTTGACTTCAGTGTCATCTTTGTGCTTTTAATTCATAATTGTGGAGAGTGTCTGAGGAAAGGTCCTTTTCATGAACTGCTACAGAGAAGTAATTTCCTAATCACTTTAGCTTTTATCTTTGACTATAATTTTCAGTATTTTCACTATTAAATTATTGACTATCATTACATAAAGTTTTAACTGTATTTTTCTTACATTGTTCAAATTCTATGATGTGTTCCGAATGCAAAGGTCAGCCTTTGTATGTGATTATGGATTTCTAATTCTTTGGTAAGATATAAAAATGTTAGACCTGAAGATGTGTAGTGACAAAAAATGAACTTGTTTGCGCAATAATTTCTTATTTGTAGAAACATGCTTTATTGTGAAATGGGATTAGTAAAAAATAAAAAAGTGCGGAATGATAGAGCTCAGTGTAAGCAGATTAGTAATATGCCTTTAGTATTGCCGAATGTATTTAGTACGAAATTAATTCATTTTAGTTAACTACTGATGTGCAAGTATAAAATTCAATTTTAAACTTTACTTCAAAGCTGGTAAAGGCATTGAGCTTTAAGGATTACATTGATGGGGTAACATCAGCAGGGCATCTGTGTCTGACGCCAATATGCAAATGGCATTGCCCACAATGCTGGCGGGAAGGTCTCACTCATATCCACCATTGTAGAGGGCCCTGTGGACGTACTAGCTAAGCACATGGCCTCAACGTAGCATGACAGACATCCTGTTCCTGAACGTTCGACACAGATTTCACCTGTGTCCTCAGCTCACAAAAAATATAATACTTGTACTGACCCTAAGGTGGGCATACTTGACACGGAAGGAAGACGGGGGAGGTGCAACATTGCTTTGACACCTCTGCCTTGGCTGTGTTCCCGCTGCTGCTACATGTTCTTCCCTCACTCATGACCCCACCCTTCTGCCAGAGATGTAGTTAGCGCCATCATTTTCCATGGGCAGTGCTGCTAATTGGTGCCAACTGCTAAAGTTGATGACAGAAAAAGACCATAACAAAGAAAGATATTCAAATGATCTTCTCCATGCTTCTCCTGTCTTGTATCCTTTCTTCAGAAACTGCAGTTACTTTCATTCATACAATGTAACAAGTGACTGCCTCTTTGCTACAATGAAAGGGAAAAAGAACTGTTACTTTTGTATAAGTCAGAGTGTGAACATAGCAAAGAGCTGATGCTGCTACAATGTCCACTTATAGCTTGGTCGATATCTGTTTAGTCAACACAATGCAACATGGGCATGGCACATACAACAAATATTTTTGCTGCATATGAACTAAACAATACTTGTAATGTAAAACACAACCAATAAAAATAAAGAAATGTCATGATAATGCCCCAACAGTCTGTAGTTACAATCCATTATTGCATTTGAAACAAACAGTTAAGAATTTTCATTTCTAAATGGAGCTTTAAGTTTGTTTCAAACACATTAAAGTTTTTTAATTACAACCTGGTGAGGCATAGTATGATGTTGTTTTTATTTTTATTTTTGCTGCATATGTCAGGACTGTATTGATGTGCCCCTTCTGAACCGTCTGTACATCAGAGACATACCCTCTGTAGTCTAAATATCTGCAGCACTATATTTCAAGTTTGTACATGGGATATGGAATAGGCCACTTCCTGAATGATATCAGGGTGATATATATCAGGGCCATCAAACATTTGTCATTTGTCACAGAAGATTAAAGCTATGAGCTGCTAATGAGTTGCTTCCTGTGCTTGGGGTACAGGATGTGATTCCTTCTACCTGCATTCTATAGTTATGTCAAGAATCTAAATGGCAATGCTCAGATCTGCTCTGAGCTACAACAGAATGGCATTAAATATACTGATCCCAAGGATATTGCCATTATCCTGGAAGATCGATTTAGTGCCAACTTCACCCCCCCTCACCCCCTAAAGGGCCCATCTCAATACCAAACGATTGCCAAATTCTGGTAATCACAGCCACACAGGTAGAAACCGCACTCTCCAAAACTAAGAATACAGCATCCATGGGACCAGATGACATCCTGGGCTGTGTACTACATGAGTTACAAAATGAAATGGCACCTCATCTAAGTGTTATGTTTAATCATAGCCTCACCTCAGGCTTCATCCCCACTGAGTGGCGCACAGCTACAGTTATCCCACTCCACAAGGGAGGATCCACCTTGGATCAAGGGAGCTATCGTTCTATCAGTCTGACAAGCCTGAACTGCAAGGGCATGGAACGCATTATCATGGAACTTATAAACAAAGACATTGGCAACATTCAAACACTGTACCCCACCCAGTTTGGGTTCGTGAAGCACCGATCTTGTCTCCTGAACCTGACTGACTTCTTTGAATGAGTCACCAGAACTGTGGACAAGGGTAAGGCAGTCCACACAGACTATCTGGACCTTGCCAAGGCCTTCGACACCATCTCCCACTCTGGAATCATCGATAAACGTACTTAGCTGGGCATAAATCCCTACGTCACTCGATGGGTTGCCAACTGGCTTACTGATAGAACTCAGACTGTAAAAGTAGCTGACTCCAAATCCAGCTCCATACAAGTGACAAGTGGAGTACCTCAGGGTTCAGTCCTGGGACCGCTCATGCTTGGCATCTACTTCTCTGAAGTACAGGCCAACCCTAAGGGACTCTGGCTAACAAAGTTCGCAGATGACTGCAAACTGGGAGCCATTATTGAATCCCCAAATGATGTGGATATTCTACAAAAGGGCATTACAGAAACAGATGCTTGGTGCCAGAGCCATGGGCTCAAGCTTAATACCAAGAAATGTAAAGTTATCCATTTTGGGAAAAAAACATGTACTCATGAGCTACCACATAGGTGGCAGTACACTAAATACTAAAAATGTGATGAGAGACTTAGGGACAAAGGTGGACAGTGGTCTCACCTTCGAGAACCACATTGCCACAACAGTCAGGAAATCCTTCTATGTGGTATACCTCATCACTAAGGGCTTTTCATCCAGATAAAAGGAGGTCATTGACCCACTGGACTCATCCCTCATTAGACCCATTATAGAGGACAACACCCCATTTGGTATGTACCTCACAAGACATCTGTAACAGCTGGAAAGACCACAGAAATACCTCACTAAAATATCACAGGCCTAAAGCAGATTCCCTATGCTGACCATCTAAAAAAACTCCAGCTATACTCTGTGACATATCATCAACTCAGAGGTGATCTCTGCTTGACATACAAGGCCATGTCAAACTCTGAATTGCTGGACATGCTCCACTTAAAGAAATCCCAATCCCTCAGAGCCACATGCTCCAGGGATCTAAATCTTGTCATCACAATGAACAAAACATGCTGGAGGGATAGGTTCCTGACCCAGAGACTCCCCATATTCTAGAATAGACTACCCATACATGTCAAGCAGAGTGCCTCCTTGGCCCTCTTCAAAAGGAACCTTGACAATTGGATGGGAGATAGGAAATTCACTCTGGGGATCACGTCAGTCGCCCTGCTAGACAGGAGTCCAGGGAAGTAAATATTGTGGAAGAAATATCTGGGGAATTGTTATGGCTAGGCTTGTATAGGCCCTAGGACCGATAGTCTAGTACCAACCTATGAACCTATAAACCTATTTGCCTATTGAGTGACTGAGTAAATTCCAGGACACATTTGAAAAAGGATAATTATGTACATTGGACTTACTCAGGCAACAAATAGGAAAAACAAAAACAGGGCTATAGGGCATGTCTGCTATCAATTGCAGTACGTAACAAATAGCATATTATATGTGGCCTGCTTGGTACATGCAAGGTACCTGCCTGTACAGGCCTGTCTATCTGGCATACATTTGTACTCACCACCCAAGTGAACCTGTGAGAAGTCACCTTGCAGGAACTGCTAGTATGGGTTGAATGTATGCCAATGTGTAAATCATGTGAACTGTGTGGGTGCACATGAACAGATCAAAAATAATACCCAAGGTTTTATGAATCAGGTGTAAGCTCTTCCTGTTTCTATACTGTAGGCCCTCTGGATCCATGGGTCTTTGGTAACAACATGGGCTCTATCTATGCTCCCAGGAACTCAGGGAAAAGGCTCATTATAGAAGGCCCTCTTAATGCTGGTTCTGCTCTCCACTGTTCTCTGGTGTTCTGGAGAAGTAGACATCTTCCTGTCTTACATGCTGTGGCATGATGGTGGTGAGGAACAGGTGTAGGATTTCTGAGGCTAATGCCTTTGATCTCCCTAACATGTCCCCTTTACGTTTTCTGGAACTTTCCTGTAGCCAAGATGGACAGTGTCACATATACATTTGTGTCCAGTTCATCACTGTATTGCCCTTAGGAAAATAAGCTGGCTAGAATTACTCCATGCACACACCCACTTGAACACACTACTAATTCACAAAATCAAGTAGGCATCAGAAAAATTCCTAAGCTTAGATCATATCATTTAGTCATACTCTGAGCCTTACAGTCCACAAAGAAAACACTACTCACTGTATCTAAATCCAAAATTCTTTCTGGGACTTACTAAACTCAAGTTATATAACAAAAAGCTAGAATAGCATCTCACATTCATGAAGACAAATTAACAGTATATATACTTTTAAATCAGAGCTCAAAAACCATCTGACATGTACATGGCTCAGTACTTGCATGTCCTTCGGGTAAAACACAACCCATTCTTCAAACTTAAACTCCATCAGTAAGCACCTCAGACGAACTTCAACTTATCCTCCTGCACAGCTCTAATAATATAATTTATTTATTCTATGTTGGTAATTTCTGTAAACTTCAATTCTGAAATACAAAAATTACAAAAAATAATACAAATCAGTAAGAGTGCGTGAAGTTTAGAATTTTACAATATTGATGATGTTGAATAGTGTAAAGTGTGTGTGTGTGTGTGTGTGTGTGTGTGTGTGTGTATATATATATATATATATATATATATATATATATATATATATATATATATATATGGTTCCACTTCATATCGTCAAAACATAATTTCATCGAATTTCAAAACATCAAGACCAAATCGTCGAAAGCTCAAATCGTCAAAAACTCATAACATTGAATCTCAACTCATTGAAAACTGTAAAGCAACTAGAAATAACATCCCAGACACTGTCTACTACGTTTATGCAGGGGGGCAAGCCCCCCTTCACCCCCCATGTGAGGGGCTCCGCCCCCACACACCCCGTAAATTAAATATACCAACTCCAAGGTCGCACTACAGTGGGGTTAGGAAATTACCTTTTTCCCCCACTATAGTACGACCTTGGAGATGGTATATTTAATGTACGGGGGTGTGTGGGGGGTGCAGGGGGGGCTTGCCCCCCTGCATAAATGTAATAAAAACTCTGTGGGATGTTATTTCTAGTTGCTTTACAGTTTTCAATTATTTGAGATTCGAGGTTATGAGCTTTCGACGATTTAGCCTCGATGTTTTGAAATTCAATGAAATTATATTTCAACGATATGAAGTGGAACCATATATAAAGTAATCGAATAATACTTAGGTCAACGTGTATAATATTGAAGCAAACTGAATGACATGGATATCGACATGTTACTACACATGTGCAGAGGATTAATCTTGTTGCATGCAAAACTTAAAAAGAGAAAAAAAACATTTTTTTTTTTTTTTTAGGGAGGCAAGCCCCCTTGCAACCCCAAACACTCTCTGCTAATTATATATTTTACATTGCACAATTCTTGGGAAAAAGAGTATATTCCTCTAACTGGGGATTGTCAGTCTTGCTTGCCTGTCAACCATCTGTTTAGTTGAACAAAATTTGTCGATTAAACAGGTATTGACTAAGTATCATTTGACAATGTTAGAGGGACCCATATATGTGTGTGTGTGTGTGTGTGTGTGTGTGTGTGTGTGTGTGTGTGTGTGTGTGTGTGTATACACATATATGGTTTAACTTCATAATCTTGAAATGCTGAAGTTTTGAAGTTCAGCATTTCGTAACTATAAAGGCAAACCATTCACAATCCCGAAACCCACAATCACGAATCACACAATCACAAACATACATACACCATACACCACATAACACACACACCATTCAACCCACAGCACATAAACCACACAACCCTACACTACATGTAAGCAGGGGTGCAAGCCCCCGTGCACCCCCATTTGGGGGGCTGTGCCCCCACATCCCCTACTTATATATATATATATATATATATATATATATATATATCAACTCTGAGATAGCACATAATGAAAAAAAAAATCACACAGCTTTCTACACTCACTCGCACACAAATACACATCACACATACACAAACACCAACAAATCCAACACTCACACTCATACTTACACCTCCCTACCCTTACCCACACATACAACGTACAAAAACGCACGCATACACTCTCTCAGTTAAAATTCCAGACAGCATACCAGCCAAACACTTCATGTAACTTACCGTAAACGCATAAGCGCGGATTTGAGATATTCAAATTCGCTCTTATGCACTTTCGGCATTCTTCATTTTCAGCTTCTTGGTCTCAGAATGCTGAAATTCAAGATTTCAGCATTTCGAGATTATGAAGTGAAACTCTATATATATATATATATATATATATATATATATATATATATATATATATTCACATATATATAGTTTCACTGGGGAGCTAGTTTTTTTCCCATCATCCAAAAGACATTCTTGTGGGCTGGAGAGAGGATCCTCCAAATGCCTGTAGATGTATATAGATGCTGTGTGTGTTTGTGTGTGTGGGTAGGTGGGCCTTTATAGTCTGTGAGTGTGTATAATGCAGTGGACTGATGAATAGTTCTATGACTTATGCCTGTTGCCTGCAAAGCTAGGCTTCAGCTCTATCATGACCTTGAATAGGATAACATGGTTAATGAGAGATGACTGGAGAAACATGTATTTACTATATTCGTTTTTTTCTTTACATTTCTGGGGCTGTTATTAAAAAATTTTGTCTTGCTTTTTCTAGTGGAATATGCCAGAAATCTCCAATTTCTTCATTAGTTAGCCCAAATACTGTATGCATTTTATTAGTCAGCCCAGATACTATATGCGTTTTAAATTTTTCTTCAATCCTTTCTGCTGCAGACATTATTTTTTCCAAAGGCCCTCAGTTTGTCTAATGTTTTACTACTGCCAAACCATGTTTTAGTCTTACAACCTGGACCATGTACAGATGTTATTTTAAAAACATTGGTATCTGCAGTGTAGTACAGTTGTCTAATTAATGTAAATACTTTCTGCACCCTAAATAAATATACCTAAAAAATGTAACAGAAACTTACAGTAGAACTTAGTAATAGGTTTGTCACTTAGGACAATACATGAAATTATAGGAATGGCAGTGTACTACTCTGTGGGACTTTACCCTAGTGATTGCTTCATGACATGTGACTGACATTTCTTCAGTCTGTAGTAAACTGTTGTGGTGTCATGATACTTTTGAGTGAGCATCTTTTCCATTTAATCTTCCTGTACATATTAATAGCTATTTTTAAGTTGATAACACAGCCTGGTGCCCATAGACACAGGTTACTACAACAGTAGTAAGTTTTATATCATGGAACATTTAGTCAGCCTTATTCCAAGAGTGAAACAGACATGTAAGACTCTACTCTAGAAAAAGCAGATCTCTATTATCATGCAGCTGTTAGCAACTGTAACTAGTCTTTTCTTATTATGGAAAACCTTTAATGAATGACCCACTGTATTTAACTCTCAGCATTATGATCAGATTGTGAAAGACTACACCAAGAGAATATCAGCCCTACTCAAAAATAAAACACATAACCAAATGCCATTTAGCAAAATTGACAGCAGGTTCCCTGCAAGAGAAACTAGCGAGTATTAACTCAAGGACTTAACACTCACATTATTATGTGAGATCATAAACTGCTGCAGCAGACGCTTTTTAACAACCACTGGATTTTTAATGATTTTTATTTAACTGGGATAAAACAATTGGTTGATTTTTATTTATTTTTATTTTAATTTGTTAAATGAGGTAGAGCACTTTTCTAGCTAGGCCATTTTTCGGGCATAGCTTGGAACAAGTGTAAAAACCTGAAATACTGCATTTATTATAGATAACTATATGTAAAAAAAATATTTCAAGCCAAATTCTTTAGAAGTAAAATATAGTCTGCAAAAAGCATAAAATGCAAAGCTTTGCCAAATGTCCCTACAATCATTACTTATATAATACAGATAGCATGTTTGCAGTTTGATGCAGCTTGTGTGCAACTTCACAACTGCACCTTCCTAGAGTAACTAAAGAAAGAAAACTGTATAGTTTGCAAAATGAAACCAATAATTTTGACCTCTTGGGGTAGAGGGATACTATGTTTTATATACCTAGTTAGATGTGGAAAAAGGCTCTCCATTTCTACTGCACGTAGGTCTGTGTAGTAAGAAGCAAGGCACACAGATTCTGCACAGACTTTCAAAACTCTAAATAATGCAACTGTTAAAGATGTATGAACAAGAACTAACAAAGCTTTAATTAAATTTGAATTTATTTGCAGGAAGCTCAGGTATAGAAAACATGCTTAATTACTGTTAATAGATACTATAATAAAATTATACTACTGGGTTAATTTTTTTCTTATGCAGATTTCAGTTAAAATCACCTATTTTTAAATTAATAGTTATAATGGTATCATATGGTTTGAGCTCACACAGAGGCTACAGCTATTAACTCACAGGACATACCACATTAAAGTTTATCAGTAGAGTTCATTTTTTTCCTTGTAGATTTCCTCAGGCAAAATGCCTTTTAGCACTTATATAAAATATCATATGATGATGTGTCCACATAGAATTTCAAACACATTCTTTACTGTATAATGTTTGGGGGTAGTTTTTGGGGATGGGATTTGTTACTATGTGAATAAAAATACTCACATGTATACCACTAATTTTTGGCAAAACACTTTGCATAATAGGGAGATTATATACTAAGTTATGATTACAAACTATGAATTATGACAGCGGTATGCAAATATAACTTTCCACATATCACCACACACACTCAAGTCTGCAGTGGTGCTGTCATTCACAGGTCAAGTCTCCAAATGGCTCTTTTTGGGAGCATACAATATAAATGCCACTTTTGATGGCCATTTTCTATGAATGTAGTGTCACCATCTAATTCAAGGGGTTTTTCTTCTGTATAATAGCTGTCATCACCCCTGCATCATCATGTCCCATTGAGCTTTCAGCTTTGAACAAAACTCATGGGCCCTCTTTGTAGGACAAGAGCTGTATGAATGAATCCTTCTTTAATTATCTCCCTTTTTCTTTGCAAGCCATTATGAAACCTGTTACCTTGCATATACTAGTGGCAATAAATATTTATTCACTTTTTAATGTTTACATAAAAATATTGTTTCAACTTTGACCTGGGTAAAGCTCACCAGTCTGTAATTTAGGATGTCAGCTGCACTGTTTTTAGAATAATCAGTGGTTACAGTGAGCAAACATATAAAACAGAGTATGAGGTGGTTTGCATGTGATAGCCTCATAAATTCTAGGTGTCTGTGTTTGAATTAATTCCATTGACTTTGCCTTTGGTATGGGACCATCTCAAGTCTGTTACTTTCCTTGCACTTTCTAGTATAATCTTAAAAATTCTAAAGGATATCAGAAGAAATGCACTTCACTACAAAATATTAGTGTAACTGGCTCTCACTACATAGTCCCAGAAACCTCTAAGCAGAAAGATTCCCTAATAATTATGGGCAGTTTAATTATCTCATCCGAAAAGAAATAATATGGTCACTGCACAAGTTTACAATTAATGGTCTGCACTTAACCTTTCAGTAGGCATCTAGTTTACTTTCTGAATGCTTGATAATTCTGCATTACAGAGTGTTTGCAGACTTTGCGTTAACATAATGGAATACAGACAGTTAGTGTTTTTGTATAATATATGGATCCAGGTTTGGCAGCAGTACACACCAGGTTTTAGGTTTCCTTAGCACATGTTCTGATCCATTCATTCCTCTCATTTGTTCTAGCCATTTTCCTGTAGTACTTCCCTTTGGGGGTTGGGTCTTCCCTGCAAGGGACACTTTAACATTAGGAGCATTTATGTTGACTGTCCCTACAGAGCAAAAGTTAGAATCTGAGTATCCAGAGGTAGAGCCATTATGCAAGTACAACTAAAACTAATTTCATATGCTTACCACCCCTGAGGTCATTGGTTACAAAGTAGTTATGCAGATAGCATTCTTCTATCAAATTGCAAGAAAACATCTAACATCAGCCGAAGTATCATTCATAGCTCACCTGGACAACAAGGTTTTCTCTTCCTTTCTCTTCCATAGCTAAGCAATCTTCCCTCTCTTCTAGTGCCCTATCCAGGCTGCCCCCTCCGCCTGTTGGGATACTAACTGTATCTAGCTTTCTCAGTTAGAATTGCACAACATCCTCCTAACACCAGCAGAATAACCTAAAATGAAAACATTAGTTAAGTATCTCTGCACTTGTGTGTTCTCGGGGTACATACTTCAGAATATACTATTTTATTTATATGCCATAATGGGTATATAATGAAAAAAAATCATCACTAGAAATATTGTACAATATTTAAACTGCCATTTCTGTTTGTTACAAAGCTTACGTTAAACTGGCACTGTGTACGCTATATTTACACTAAGTAGAAACATTCTCTAACTGAAGATCTGTATTTTACACAGATAAATGTTACTGTGCTCCTGTTCACAAAACATGTGGTAAAATTACAGAAACTCTCACCTGGAAAGACACTGTAGATACTTCCTCCCCCCTTCTTTGCCTTGAGGGCACCATACAAGGTGCAAAACAAAGAGACTATGATAGTTGCATTTTCCCAGACTGCTTAACATCTTCTGCTGAACACAGCTAAGACAGCATGTATTCTGATCAGCTCTGTTGTAAAAAGCTGGCAGAAAACAGTTACTTGTGCTAAAATGTCTAGATACGGAATAAAATGTATTTGGATGTTCCCGAATTAAGACCTAAAATATGTTCAGATGAGCACTGTTATTATTTTAATAAAGCATCAGTTATCTAGATGGGTTGTATAGGGCCAATAGCTAGCTAACTCATGAATTTGAGATCAGAGTTTCTCAGAACCATGTAGATCCTAAAGCACTGAATCTGTAAGTTATGCAAACCCGAAGACAGAAATGCTATCTCAGCTACATTTACATATTACAGAACAACAAAATTTGTGTCTTGTATGAGGTTTCATGATCATCACTGGTTTGATCTAAAGGAGCATGGATGGTTTGAGAACAAGATTAACTTCTTATACCTACTTTTTCACCAATGCCTGTTTTACAGCCAGGTTGTCTGATTAATGCTGTAGTTCTTAAATTGTGTGATCCTCTCTGACAGAAGAGGCTGATGAATGTAAATATGTGTGCTTGATATTCGTTGAAGCAGAAATAGTATAGTTATAGCATCTGTGGCCATTGTTCAAAGTCTCTGCAGCAGTCAACTTCAGTGGCAGAGGGAATATTGTATTCTGAAGATTCAGCCTAAGACCTCACAGTTGTGTTGATATATAACTTATCCATTATTTTATGCAGAATTTGTTTAATTATTTATGCTACCTTGCTATGACCACCTCCATTTGAGAGGGTTCTTCATTCAAAAAGATAGGTCAAGATACTTGATTATGAAGTCATACCTGTCCATGAATAAGTTGGTGCATTTTCAGTATTTTAGCTCACTCAGTAATTCAGGATGTCCTCACTACTGAGGATGCCCCTCTTTTAACAGCATGGACTGTCTCATTATTTTTTCGATGATTGTTTTTATGTTAATTGTTTGTTAAACAGGTAATCCAACTCTGCACAAGTTAAAATGTTTGGGGGGTGACTTGGGACTTGTTTTGGTCACAGTCACACAGTACTCAGTTGGAGATTCATACAATCAAACCCAGAATGGAAGGATAAAGAGCATGTGCAACTCCTAAACTAGGCTCTTTGAGACTTTCTGCCTGTTATTTTGAAAATGTCATGATTCCAGTGCTGTGCCCACATGCATTACTTTGACAGCTTTGTCACAGTAAAACCTCTACCATGGAACTGGGATCTTTAATTGTCAGGTGTGCATATGGTTAGCTACTGCATTTTCTGCAATATGCAGCTCTGAGGCTTTCTTGTAGCTGACATCACAAAGACATGGTTTATACTTAAAGCTGAGCACAGACTATCTGTTAGATTTTTCTTGTTCTGACACAAAGTTGTATTACTTGTCTCCCAGAAAGTTTTGATCTTTAATTTAGAATGTTGCTCTGTTGGAACTTTACTCCATTTAATGGCATGTGGATCTGACAGTCATTGTACAATACAAACTGGTTAACAAATGCATAAATAAATAAAATTAAGAAAGAAAGAAAGAAGGGATTATGTTTTCTCATTGTGTTCAAAAATTAAGAAAGAAAGAAGGGAGTATGTTTTCTCATTGTGTTCAAAAATTAAGAAAGAAAGAAGGGAGTATGTTTTCTCATTATGTGTTCATTCTGCTATGATTGTACTTGAATATAATATTACAAACTAATTTATACTAGTCTTGCTTACTGCAGTTTTTACTGCATAAGGTTTGTTGAGAAGCTTTTCTGCTTGAGCCTAGATGGGAAGTGGATGCTGCCCAGATGAACCACCAAAGTTAGCAAAATCCAAATAAATACAGATTAACAGATGCCCTTGAATATGTCCTTCTCTGCCTATAACCGTAACAGCAAGTCAAAATCCTGGAACTTTTGAGATTAGTAATGTAGTGAAGCTGGGAAGGGGTGACTGAGTTGGCTGTAGTAACAACAGTTAAATGTGTTCCACAGCCCATTTCTCCTCGTTTCTGACGTAGCTCACTGACTCTTCATTTCCTCAATATCTTTCCTTTTCTGTACCAAATAAGACCGAAGAGAATTCAGACTATGGAATGGAAATGCCTTCTGGTTATTGTAGTTTTAGTAGAAAAGGTGATTCATGTTGTATGAAACAACATGGTAAATATATACAAAGGATGACATTTACTGGATGCTCCAGAAAAGCTGTCTGAAAAATGTCCCAGTGTGGTTTAGTTAAGTGTCTTTTCAAGGAAGTAAAGTAGACTTCAAGGCCTAAGAGCTGCTTCTGCTATTTCAGCTACACACACACACACACACACACACATATATATATATATATATATATATATATATATATATATATATATATATATATATATATATATATATATATATATATATATATATATATATGAGATAAGCAACTCAAATAATGTCAGAACACTTCTCAAAACAAACCAAATTATATATAAATGAAGCAATTGCTTTTACAAACCAGGACTTTATAAACAACTGATGTGAGTGCTTCCATTTAACCACTTAGCAAATGGACTTCACTTCATTAAAGAAACTAAAACTTTCAAACAATTCTTTTAAAATTCTAAAACTTTAAAAGAATTTCTTTTAATAATTGATTAATTTCACATGATAATTTCAACCAGTTATGCTTTAGCAGCATTTCTGTTGCAATAAATGTTAAAAGCAGTAATAACATTAAATAAACAAAGCTCATTGCAAATAGATGCAGACAAACAGAAGACCTGATAATACAAATTGAAATGTAAAACCTGACACATTATTCAGTATTTCTAGCAGTTAATCTAGGCTTACTACAAATTAGTTAATTTACCCCCTAATGGGCTGTTAACCTCTAGTCTTCGCTGCCACTACACTTCTCTTCTATTTATTAGCATTCGCATTCCACATCATCCTTTCTTTCACTTGATCTCAATCAGTGAGATGGCACTCTCCCTGTAAAAATGGGTGTACCTCAAGGGTCTAGCCTGGGGACTTTACTTTTTAATATCTTTACTAATCAGCTCTATACCTCCTGTCATCAGTCATCTTTAGTGCAATATGCAGATGACTCTACAGTCATCACCACAGCCAACTCTCCCTCTAAGATCTTCTCAGCTACTCAGGCATCTTTTAACTTCATTGAAACATGGCTCTCCAACAACCAGCTCATCCTTAACCCGAGGAAAATAAAGCTGTTAGTCTTCCTACCTAAAAGGTTCAACAATATTAAGCCCTCCTTCTCCATACACTCCCATTCAGGTAGAATTCAGTACTCTTAGGAGTAACCATCGATGATCAACTTAAATTTGACTTGCATGTTAATAACTGTATCAAAAAGACTCGTTCAAAACTAGGGCTCCTTTACTGTAACAGAAATTCCTTACCTCTGAAGCCAAGATTACTCTCTCTTACCTACCTTCTACCCAGTCTAATGTACAATTCTCAAATTCTCACAAATCTTAACTCAGCATTCCTGACCAAACTCAAATCTACCTACAACAGGATAGCTATATTTGCTGCCCAACAAACCTACAAATCCTATCAGTCTCTCTCTAAAACATCTAAACTGGCTTGAATTACCCCACCAGCTTCTTCTCTTTCAGCTCCAGATCATCCATTCTATCCTACTGCTCAGCACTATCCCCTCTCATCTCCCATTATTCTCCCTCCAGACATCTCCGAAGCTCTAATCAAGACCTACTACAGATCTACAAACCCAAGTCTAAATTTGGACATAACATGTCAGCTATTACCCCACCTTTGCCCAGAATAGCTCCCACTAGAAATCAGGACCCTTACACATCCTAAAGAATTTAAGACAGCCACCAAAGGGCACTTCAAAAGTCACTGGTCCTGCCACTGCACTCTCCCTCCTTAAACGTCCCTTTAATCTACTTTCTGCCCTTAACTCACTCTTCTCACTAGCTCTCTCTAATCCTCCTTGACTACTCTTTCTGTCTTCTAAAACCTATTAAGCAAATTGCCTCAGAGAAAGATTCTATTGTAATTGTCTTGCCTTCATGTAACTACATTATGATAAAACTGGGTTTTTGTAACCACTTACCCCAAAAACTATATTCATCTATGACATATTTCTTTTTATACATCTTGAAAGAGCTTTGCTATACTCCTGATTGACACTATATAACATTGTATTGCTACTTAATGCCTTGTAATAATCCTGTAACATTGCTGTTTAATGCTAATTTATAATGAAAATTGTATAATATGTTGGAGCTTTTCTCCCCGGGCCTCCGCTGGACAATCCCGGTCAACAAATTTAAAATAAATAAATAAATAAAAACTTAAGCTGACCCTCACAAGCATCAAAAATAAAATTTTTAATAACACATTTGACTGAGTTTATATACAGGGTCGTATAAAAGGCATCCTTTGGAGAAATAGAATATCCTTAATATCCTTGCTTTCTTATTCATTGTCCCAGTTTTCTATATGATTTACCAAAAAAAAAAAAAAAAAAAAAAAAACACTTCACAATTCATATTTTGCACATATACTACAAAAGACATATTGCAGTTAGCGTGCTCTGGAATATGCTCAATGTTTTGCCAGAGATGGCCTGCACCTGTCGCCCTTGGGATTCGTGATACTGGCTAAGGTTCTTGCCACCCCTATAGTGCCTTTTTTAGGCAAGGTTCAAATGACAAATTCACCACCGTAAGAGGTACAAGCAAGTAAAGTCTGAGGGTAATGCTACTCAATGCTAGAAGTCTAAACCTCAAAATGCACTCACTCGAGGCACTCCTTAAAATGGAGAACATCGCCATCTGTGCAGTGACAGAAACCTGGTTCAAAGCTCCAGAGAGCACCCCTGCTTTACCAGGCTATAATTCATACCACATCTTTCAGCCACCTAACCTGGAATGAAGCACTAAAGGTGGAGGCATGTCCATATTCATTAAGGATATCCACACCTCCAGGCTAGTGTCCCAGCATAATGCATCCGAGATTATCCAAGTGCAACTAACTCTGGGCAAGACTGCAACCCAAATTGTAGCTTGCTACAGACCCCACACCATGCCCCAGGATTCCCACTCCTCATTTCTTGATACACTGGAAAGTATTAGGGTACAACACAACACCCTAATAATGGGGGATTTCAACTACCCCACCATTAACTGGGAAAACTACTTATGTACCAAATCTTTTGCTCAACGTTTTCTGGAATTTATAAATTCCAGTGCCTTGGATCAACTTATTCACACCCCCACCAGGGGCAGCAATATCCTAGACCTGGTCATTACCAACATGGGCAACTGGTTTTCCACACCAGAGGTCAATTCCTCATTGGTCAGATCCGACCAGAAGCTAATCACCATAGACATCCACATCCCGCCCCACCCCCAATTAGGGAAACCACCGTAAAAAACTTCTCCAAAGCCAACTTCACACTTCTTAAGACAAAAGTGGCAAACTTCATGACACCCATGCAGATGGACAATAGAGATACGACTGCTGAATCCTACACAGATGCACTTTATAAGCACTTACACGAGTGCATGGATCATGCTATCCCTAATAGAACCAAGATGCTATCCTCCAAAAAAAGGAAGCCAGTCTGGTGGTCCTCTGCCATAAACAAACTCTACAACAAAAGAAAGAAACTGTTGCAAAAAAGAGTAAAATCCCATGACTGGAGAAACTCCCTGGTCAACCTCAGTAAGAAGCTGAGATCCCTCATAAAATCCTCCAAAGCTAGTTACGAAAACAAAATTGCCACTGACTCTAAAGACAACCACAAAGCATTCTATAGCTATGTCAAGAATCTCAATGGCAACACTCAGATCTGATCTGAGTTACAGCACAATGGCACTAAATACATAGAACCAACTGATATTGCCAACATCCTGGCAGATAGGTTCAGTGCTAACTTTACCCCCCTCTCACCCACTAGAGGGCCCATCTCTATACTAGAAGAATGCAAAGTTCCTGTAATCACGGCTGCACAGGTAAAAAACACACTCTCCAAAGCCAAGAACACAGCATCCATGGGACCTGACAATATCCCAGGCTGCATTCTACATGAACTACAGAATGAACTGGCACCCTTCCTAAGTACCATGTTCAGTCATAGCCTCACCTCAGGCTTTGTGCCCAATGAATGGTGCACCATGATGGTTATCCCACTCCACAAAGGGGGAGCCATGATGGACCCCGGGAACTACCACCCCATTAGCCTGATGAGCCTGGTTTGCAAGGCCATGGAACGTATCATCATGGAACTCATAAACAATGACATTGGTAATCTCCAAACTCTGGACCCTACCCAGTTCGGATTTGTAAAAGGCAGATCATGTCTCCTAAACCTGATTGACTTCTTTGAAGCAGTCACCAAATTCATAGATGAGGGTAAAGTGGTTCACACAGCTTATCTAGATCTCGCCAAGGCTTTCGACACTATCCCCCACTTTGGAATTATAGATACGCTCACTAAACTAGGTATAAATCCCTATGTCACAAGATGGGTTGCCAACTGGCTCATGGACAGAACCCACACTGTGAAAGTAGAGGACTCCAAATCTGACTTCAGACCTGTGATAAGTGGAGTACCACAGGGTTCAGTCCTGGGTCCTCTCCTGTTTGGTATCTACTTCTCTGAAGTACAGGCTAACACAGAAGGTCTTTGGTTAACAAAGTTTGCAGATGACTGCAAACTAGGAGCCATAATCGAAACTCCTAACAATGTGGACATACTATAAAAGGGCCTCACTGAGACAGATACCTGGTGTCAAAACCATGGCTTGAAGCTCAATGCCAAAAAGTGTATTGTCATCCCCTTTGGCAAAAACTCTGTACCCATGAACTACCACATAGCTGGTAGTCTACTTAATGCCAAAAATGTGATGAGACCTTGGGACACAGGTGGACAGTAGTCTCTATCACATCACCACAATGGTCAAGAAATCCTTCTACATGGCTCACCTCATCACAAAAGGTTTCTCATCCAGAAAAAAAAGAGGTCATTGTTCCCCTCTACTCATCACTCATTAGACCCATTATAGAGTACAACGCCCCTTTTGGTATGTACCTCACAAGTCATCTACAACAACTGGAAAAGCCACAGAAATATCTCTCAAAGAGGATTACTGGCCTCAAACAAATGCCCTATGCAGACCATCTCAAAAAACTCCAGCTTTACTCCGTCGCATATCGCCTACTCAGAGGCAATCTCTGCCTAACATACAAAGCTATGTCAAACCCAGAGCTGTTGGACATGCTCCACTTAAAGAAATCCCAATCCCTCCGAGCTACACGTTCTAGGGACCTAAACCTTGTCACCACAATAAACAGAACATGCTGGAGGGATAGATTCCTGTCCCAGAGACTTCCCATACTCTAGAACAGACTACCTATCTATGTCAAACAAAACTAGTCATTAGCACTCTTCAAGAAAAACCTTTGATGATTGGATGGGAAATAGAAAATTCACCCCAGGGATCACTTCTATGGCTCTGCTCGACAGGGGCACAGGAAAATAATTTTCTTGGTGGGCGAAAGCCAGGGTACATTTTTGGCTAGGCTTATATAGGCCCTAGGGCCAATAACCTAGTACCTACCTATGAACTTATGAACCTATGAATACCAAAGGTCACTCCTTTAAGTACATGAAGGAAATGTAGACTGTTAGCATACTTTTACAGAAAATGCATGGATATGTACCTTTCTTTTGTTACTTGCTTTGCCTTTTTATTCTCTGCCCTTCTAACATATTTTCAATGCTAAAGCTTTGTTATTACAGAATTCTAGGCAATTTATTTCAGCAAAATACCTCCTGGGTTACTTCTAAGCATTGTTTAGCTTTCTGAGGTAATTCACTTGATAGAACCATAGTCAACCTTATAGGTCACAGTCGTCCTAGGAATGAGATCAGGCTTTATATATGGTATAACCAGAATATGACCAGCTATCTGGAGTCATTTACCAACTGAGGTAAGAAACCAGTGACCATGGAAAGCTTTGGAGTTAACTAAAAGAGCATCCTCAGGTGAATTGAAATGTTTATGTTTTCAAGGAAATTGATGTAGTAATATACCCAAATTATCATATTTTAAATATGGTTTCTAATAAAATATGCACTGGTTGCTGTATCACAAATTTTCCTGACAGTATATATCTTTTCTAATACTCCTGTAAACTCAGGTTATGGCTGAAAAGGCTCAGTGGTCTATCTCACCTACCTGTTACCAAATAAAAATAAATAGATAGCTACCATTCCTGCTAATTCTGTCACAGGCCTTTGCTTACGTTACTTTCTTTCACTGCCTTCTCAGTAACTGTTTGTAAGAGGGTTTGGTCATATCCCTTTAGGAAAATTCATTTACTTTGTCAGCAAGCTCCTCTGTTTTAGTAGACAGACTTCAGACCAAGGATGATTGTGATTTACAGTATCATCTCTGGCTCTGACAAGCAGGTTATCTTAGAAAACTAGAAGACACCTAAAGGTAATCCAGGAGTTTTTTTTTTTGTTTGTTTCTGTTGTATAGAGTTGCTCAAATTTCTCAAATGAGAAATGTTATAATACCAAGTATATGTAAGAAGAGCAAAAGCATGACACAGATACAGCAAGTAATAAAAAGAAAGTCACATAATGTATATGGTTTATGTAAAATCTCTACATTTATAACTAATGGCAGACCTTCATGTCCCCACAGGTATAGTCTTTGGAAGCCTAGAACATTACACCTGCAAAACTTCTTACACAGTGTACTTGGCAGTACTAAATCGTGTAGCTGTTTATAAGTTAATGAATAAGAGAGCACCTATATTCTGTTTCTTCAAAGAATGCCTTTAATGCAATAAAGTGTCGTAATTTTATTTTTTTATTACTTTAGGGGCTGAAGGCCTTCAGCCTAGGGGAATAAACAGTCATTTGAAGATAGTAGTAGCTAGAATAGAGATGCAGTGGCGGCAAAGCTTAGATGTTAATAACTCTCTGACACTTTAAATAAACTAATGGGTATATAGCTTAAAATGATAATTAGAAATATTAGGTAATATGTCAAGTTTTATAATTCAGTGTCTATTATAGGGTCTTACATTTATTTTTTATATATTTGTATTTACACAGTTTTATCAGTTTTTACTATTGTTTTAATTATTGCTTTAAGCATTATAGTTTGACATTCTGCAGAGACATTCTTAAATATTTTAATTTTCTAAAGTTATTATTTGATATTTATCAGCTAGTATTTAAATGGGTAGTTTAAAAGTTTTGGGTTATTTGATAAAGTCTGTTTCTTGACTAGCTAGACAAAAGCATTTGTAATTTGTTTAGTAAAGTTCTATTTTGTGTATATACTTGCTTAATATTTTATTTTAATTATTTCAAATATGCTTGAAAGTTATACTCATAGCTTAGCACTAGTATCAATTTAACTACTAAAATAATATACCCGTAAATATGTTTGTAGGTATACATGTGTACCTGCAGGAGTATATCTATCTATCTATCTATCTATCTATCTATCTATCTATCTATCTATCTATGTCTGTCTGTCTATCTATCTATCCGTATATACACACACACACACACACACACACACACACACACACACCCACATATGCATGCATGCACAAATGTATAAACACACGCACTCATATATATGTGCAGTCACATATGCACATACAGCTTCAGACCTTTGACCGCTGCTTCAACAACTTAATGATAGTGCAGCGAGAATGGAGATCTGAGGTCCAGGGGCTGAGTCCTAGTTAAAGTAAATACCTCTTCAGTGATGTGCTTTTTGAATATGACAGTGCCCTGTATTTCCAAACTGTCTGTCTGATATAACAGTTTATTAGAGTTCAGCTTGACCGAGTTTTTGATGAACCTACTACTTGTCTTGTAAGTGCAGAGTCTGATTACTTGTATATTGAGTTGGGGAAGAATTGTTTTAAGACTTTGGATGTCCCATAACCAAATGAGAGATAATGCTTCAAAACCTTGGCTATATCTCAGCTGCTTTAGTAGCTTAATGTTAAGCAGCTGTAATAGTGAAATGAGTGATCTGGGTTTTATTGCTGATTGGCTGAATTACAATGAGTGATCTGGGTTTTACTGCTGATTGGCTGAAGCACAATGAGTGATCTGGGTTTTATTGCTGATTGGCTGAAGCACAATGAGTGATATGGGTTTTATTGCTGATTGGCTGAAGCACAGGTTTGTTTAGTGCTGTGCTTCTCTCCATTTTGTCTGATTGTTTAGTTATTGTGCTGGGGTGGGGTGGAGTGGACAGGAACATATTCCTGCACTTAATTGTGCATGTGTTCCATCACAAGCCTTCCTTGTGCATGAAGAAAGGTCTGTGACCAACTCATATTCCCAGTAAAAAAACATTGTGAACAATTCAAATGTAAATAAGTAAATATTTGGTTGCATGTTTTCTGATCTTGTTGGTTTGTGTGTGTGAATCACATATTACTGTAAAAAGATGAAGCTTTAAACCTTTAGCCAATTCTTAGTTGCTTCAATAGTTTAGTGGAGGCAGAATGGTGATGTGGAAGGAATGGGTTCTAGTCCCTGCTGAATCCTACATCTTTAGTGCATTGTTTGACTTTGATCAGGGTCAGTGGTTCCTAAAGCTTCTAACTGATATAGGATTTTGAGTTCAAATTTATTGATTTGTTGATATCGTACAGATGGCTGATGTGAAATCTCTATCTCACTTATTAGACTATTAGAGACCTGATTTTTCCTAGACCTCCTGTGTCTCTCAAAGTCCAATATCTCTACCAGTACTTGATCCACAGATCAGGGGTCTATATTTTCACTAGCAAATCAATAAAACAGTAAATGGGGTAGGTTTATAATCCAGCTTCTCCAAAACTTCTAAAATAAACGTTCCTTGTATGTTAAAGATTGGGAGTCACTATCTTCCTTTAAACATAATTTCTTTTGTTTCCCTCTCAACTTATCTTCCCCTCTGTTTGTCTTTTTACCTGATTATTGTCCTTAAGGACAAAGGTGTTGCTGCTCTAAATTCTATATGTGCTCCATAACAAACCTTCCTTAGGGATGCAAAATGGTCCGCAGACTAACCCATTCACCTTGTAAAAACACTATATCTGTATCTGTCTATCTATATATATATATATATATATATATATATATATATATATATATATATATATATGTGTGTGTGTGTGTGTTTATATATATATATATATATATATATATATATATATATATATATATATATATATATGTTAAATGCAAACAAATAAATAAAAGTGCAATTTATCATATAGTATAGACAGCAAACACACCACTACTTAAAAGTATTTAAATTCACCAGTGGCGTAGCTAGAGTTTGTGCCACCCGGGGCTGTCTTTGAGTTTGCCACCCCTCCCCCCTTGGAAAACTCATAGTCATATGGGCCCCTCATACAAAGCCTCCCTCTGCAGCCATTCCAGAGTCTCATTACCTGGCTATTTACCATAAAAAACTGTAATGGGCATACTGCTTTACTTCTACAATGATTATTTGGATTTAATTTTAAAAAGTTTTATTTTAAATTTTATAGCACAAATACTGATAAACATCTGCTAAACAAAACAATACAGTCTCACAATGAAAACAGACTTAGCTGTAAAGCTTCTCTGCCCTTAAATCTCACATTCATTGAAACGGCATTGAAACCCACATTCAAAGAAAATGCAAACATACATGTGTCCTTTGATTCACCTTCCTGATTGTATTAAATTATACTCCTTGTTTAATTGGCACAAAGCCAAACGACACAAGAACAATACAGCACTCTTGTTAGAGCTGTTTTAAATTTATTGTTTTGAACATTTTTCCAGTAAGCAATGAAACAGAATATATGAATCAATAATGACAAAACTGCCCAAGTCAGAACATTTCCATCATAAAAGTCTACTGAAACTTCTGTGATTACAATCTACCAATATCAGTAAATATGCACAATCTCTGCAGAAGTAAAAGTCATCTAAATAATTCCACATTAAAGATATTTATAACTAATTAAGAGGTTGCCGCTAGCAAGCAATATTATATCATTGTTTTCATCTACAAATAAAAATACCTGCTGCCCTTGAATAATAAATCGCATATGTTACATTAAAACATGCTAAATTAGTAATATTGCAATAGGAAATGGATGGCAAACTGATCACAGGTTTGTAGTTGCTAGGTGTTTTGTCCAAAGGAGGAATGCAGCATCCACCCCCTTTAAAGTACAGCACAGTACAGTATCAGCAATCCATATGCAAACTGTGGGAGTAGAACCCACAGCCTTCTGCATCAAAAGCAAGTATATTACTTGTTGTGCTACTAACAATGCAAGCAGACTTGGTATAAGCAGTACCAAACTTCTCTTCCCCCGAAGCTCCTTGTAAAATCCACTTGACACTCAACTTTATCTGTCAACTTTGCAACACAATAAATCTAAAAAAAGCCAAAATGTATTGGGGGCGGGACAAACGTACAAAACCAGGGACACATTATTAACATTGCTTGTATAACCTTAGAAAGTTGCTAGAATAAAATTGTTTGTGTTAACATGCATCTCCTGAAAGATAAGACCAAAACATAGATGTCATTATTTAGTGAACTGAGTTCTCACTGATTTGCCAGAAAACCACACATTTTAAGAGGAACAGACCAAAAATATGAGCCAAACATACAGCATTTATCCCCTTTAAAGTGCAACATAGTTGAGTATCAGCAATCCATCTAAATACTGTGGGAGAAGAACCCATAGCCTTCTGCATCAACAGTAAGTATACTACCTGCTGTGCTACTAACAATGCAAGTAGACTTTGCATAAGAAGCACTAACTTTCTCTTCCCCTGAAGCTATCAGCTCCTTGTAAAAACACTTGACACTCAACTATATCTGTCAATTTGCAGTACAATAAAGCTGAAAAAGCCAAAATTTATTGGGTGGGGTGGACAAATGCACAAAACCAGGGACACATTTTAAATATTGCTTGTATAACCTTAGAAAGTGGCTAGAATAAAATAGTTTGTGTTACCATGCATTTCCTGTAAGATAAGAAGACTGAAACTTAAATGTCATTATTTAGTGAATTCATTTCTCACAGATTTGCCAGAAAACCACACATTTTAAGAGGAACAGACCAAAAGTATGAGCCAAACATTTCCAAGCCGGGACAGATCCTTGAATTCAGGCTCTTGTTCCCTGTACACAAGGTACAGGGGGGCATTACACACACACATACACACACACACACACACACACACACACACACACACACACACACACACACACACACTGCAGTTAACTCCTGTTGAACATACAAAAGAGCACCTGTCAACATAATTCTCCGTAAATCTGCAGAAATATGCTCACTACACTGAGAGCTGCTTAAAAATATCGACTTACTTGTTTGCAGTTGAACTCACCCGGAGTTTCCTACATAAACATCTACTCGGCTCCTGGCTTGCACACGAAAGTAGCATTTAAACTTCACATACAGCATGTCAACAGTGTGATGTGAATTGACCAGAAAAGTGCCACCCGGGGCTGACCACCCGTCACACCCCCTCCTAGTTATGCCACTGAAACTCACTAATATTTAAACAATAAATATAAACAAAAATATCTAAACACAAAATTCTGATAAAATTAAAGTTATACATCTGAGTTGGTCTGTATATGTGTGGTGTATATATATATATATATATATATATATATATATATATATATATATATATATATATATATACATCCAGACACATACACGCACACACACAGATAGATAGCAGAGGGTGTGAGGATTTTGGGGGCCTCCCCCCCCACCCTGCAAAAACATTGGTTTTTGGATGCGGTTAGATTTGTCTACATTTTGTTTACTTTAGTAAGACCAGAAAAGAGTTATTCAAGATCCTTAATTTTAAAGCTTAACTGATACCAAAGAAATACAAAAAATAATACAGAAACACTGGAATGTTTTTTCAAAGATGCCCAACAGACTAGATGTCTTGAGACAGAATATAAAAAATCTTTTTGAGGGAAGGTTTAAGAAATCAAGTGGTGAGAATTCCCACCAGAGAGTGAGCACTTACAAGAGTGCGATGTGTAAGCAATGTAAATAAGTGGCTCGGAGAGCAGACCTGCATCTTACTACACACCCCTATTAAAGCTGACAGCTATTTTAACTGTTCCTCTAAGGGGGTGCAATACCTGGCTTTTTGCTTTCTAGTATGTTGGAAAGACTCAGAGACACTTAAAAACAAGGGTTTATAAGCATCACTATGAAATCAAAGTGCAGTGAAACTAATGTGCTTTACAAGGTGGTTCTCTGTTTTGTGTGTTGGAGCAAATTGAACCTAGTTGACAATGGCAAACCTTACTAGAATACTGTGAAGCAGGAAGTGGTGTATTGTAATTATCCAATGGAATTTTAAGGAATGGTGATTAGCTGCCATAAATTTAATTAAGAACAGGTGGTTTTATTCTGAAGTCTTTTAGTAAGATGAAAGCAATTAATCAAATAAACTTTCTGCTGTAAAATTTGGGTCTATATTAGATCAGCGAACGCTTAAAAAAGCGAACGCTGATTGATCGAACTTATGTAAGCAAAAGCTTACAATCTCGAACTGTCAGATCAGCGATTTTTTTCCTAGGGAAAAAAATTGCTGATCCAAAACACATACACACAACACAAGCACATCAATCAAACAGCAATCCACACACATACACCTAGAATCTGACACCTAACCCTACACTAAACTATACACACACCACTAACTATCCACTTACCTTAACCCAAACCCTAACCCTAAGGTCCTTCACTATCCCACACCCACCTCACCCGGTCCCTAACCCTCACGTCCACACAATCGCACACATACCTAACCCGCGCCCTGACCCTAACTCACCTAACCCGCCCTAACACTCACATCCACACAATCGCACACTTACCTGAATCCAACCCGTAACTTTCCACCACAGCACTGAAAATACCAAAGCAACAGAAACGGACAACCAAATTCTTTCCCTAGGAAAAAATTTGGGTTTCTGTTGCTTCGATATTTTAAACATTCGCTCACATAAGTTTGATCAATCAGCTTTCGCTTTTTTAAGCATTCGCTGATCTAATATAGACCCTAAAATTAGTGTTTTATGTTATTTCCAGTGAACGTTTGATGTTTAGCCTTTATAACTTACACTAGACAAAAGTATGATTAAGACATTTACTGAAAAAACTGATGAAGGTGGGCATTGTATAAACTAATAAGAAGACAATGTTTTTACTGATCTGAGCTGGACCAAAAGCTGTCAGAGAAAATCACTCAAGGGGAGAGTCCTCTGCCTGAGCTTTTGCTTAGTACAGTCACTTCCATAAGGTAGGCATAGATATGCCTCCCACCCACTTAAGATATGCCAGTGATTAGAATGTGGCAGATGTTTGATCTTACTAGCAAACAAATAAAACGATTAAGGATTTAATTACACATAGAATAATCAAAGGCTAACTAATCTAAATGCAATAAAAGAATTAAGGTTCAGAAAGATTAACTCACTAGGGAAGTATGTAGTATAATGTAGAGCTTATAATAAATGTGGGCAGTGCGGCTGAAATACATCAAACCAGCAGCAGTAATTCTCGCTTGACATATGCCAGCTCATTACCCAAGGACAGTGGTTGCACAATTACTGACTATGTTAGAAATTGTTGATCCTGTAGCAGCTAATATATACAAAAAATAAATAACTGTAGTCTAAACCTAAGGCAAAAAGTACATATTGAAGATTAAATGTAATTAAACTGGCAATAGCAATCTTCAATACAGAGACCAGTTCCAAACATGCTCAAATAATCATGTAAAGTACAGCAGTGTTGCTTTGTTCTTCAGTTTCTGAAAGCTCTCCAAGGCTTTGGAGCACATCTCTTCATCCATCCATCCACAACCACTTTTTTCCCATTTCTGCACATGGGGTTGAGGTCTCACTTAATCAGGAACAATCATCTAGAGCCAAGGTTTAAACCACCTCATGGCTAGCCCTGCTGTGGTGGTACTTCCAAACTACACACTCGCATGCACACTCATGCTATGGCCAGTTTAGAGTGTTCAAGCCACCTACTGCATGAAAACTTTAGAGTGAAGTTACCAAATTAACTCATTCCCTCCAATGGAGCTCCAGAAGTTTGCACTGTAACTTCCAGTGGGTGGAGCCTAAGGTTTTGATAGAATTGAATTATTTCCTGACATTTTAAACAAATGTTCATATCTTTGGAACCATAGGGGTTACTAAAGAAGTGTAAATGGTAAACTCTTTAGCACAAACTGTTTCATAGTGGTAGTATTATTTAGGTTCTAGGTCTTAAACTAGATTTTATAAGTCATAATAAACACAGTTAACTGTCGTTTGTAGTATTCTGTAAACAACTTAAAATGTCTCAGCAACTATTCAAGTTAAACATATACTGTCAGCAGTATTTTGTTCATCTAGCTGAAAGCTTTCATATGAGGCTAAGCAGTTCTGTCTGTGATACTTTGTTGTTGAGATATTTAAAAAAACATGAAAATCATGACAATGTAAATAAATATTTCATGAACAATTAATTAACGAAAAAAAAATCAAACAAATTTCCTCTGTAAAATAGCAGAGCAAAATATGCAGCTCACACCTGATTTGCTAGACAGAAACACAATTTAAAATCTCCTTTACATAATGGTAAGCTAAATATCATAGATTGAATAGCCACCACTATTATTATCACCCCTTACCCCTATGTACCTTGACAACCTCCAAGGACTACTTCCCTCTATAGACCATCCCTCACCCTGAAGGGCATGCTTATCCCTCCCTGCTAGTATCTCAGATGCCTAAGCCAAAAATTGAACCTGGATAACCTGGGCTTTATTTAGGGCTTTATTCTTCTATATTACACTACTTGCCTTAACATTATCCTTAGGTATAAAGCAGTAAAAGCATCCAAGGAAAGAGTCCAAACCAGAAAATTACTGAAAACTGTGGTGTGGCACTTTTTTCAGTTCACTGTTAACTCCTGAGGAGTTAAGACATTTTTTTCTGTGACATAAAGAAATTACATTTACATGTAAATGAGTAATGTGTATGCAAGATGGTGAGAACACAAAAGAAGGGTTAAATAGGGATGATAACAGAAGACCGTTGTCTTATTTACAAGCAAAATCATAATATACAATCTAAAGATTAATGACTGTGACTGAAAAATTGGGCATCTGAAGTCCTACAAAATGATATTAAACAGGGGATATTTGATTATTTCAATTTACCAGCACTAATGGCATATGCAAATGTCTGTCAGGAGACCACACTTATGGACTGAATACTCATGTGTGCCCAGACTAAGGAATCATACTGTTGGTTTGGGCATCACCACTGATAAGTGCTTTAGAACTGGTTGAAAAGCAACAAGCAGTAAGAGTACAGAGTGATGAGAAAGTGAGTATTTTATTCATTCATTCATTCATTCATTCATTCATTCATTCATTCATTCACTCACTTATTCAGTCAGCCAGCAATGTATGGTATTTGTACATATGGTTTGCAGAATGATAGTTTTCTTTATTTCAAGTACTGGCAAAGGTAGAATTGGTACCCGCAATTCTACCTGCACACACACACACACACACACACACACACACACACACACACACGCACGCACGCACACACACACACACACACACACACACACACACACACACACACACACACACACACACACACTAGCTAAAAAGGAGCTCATTCTTCATTTCAGGTGAGAGGTGCTAGCTGACTCAACAACTCAAAGTATCTTATACAGGGAGCTTTGCAACTGGAAAATGTACAGGGAATAGGAATGCTCATTCAACCAGACTGAGAAGTTAGAAAAGTTGTACCCATTGACAAAAACAGCATTTTTTAGTTTTTAACTGAATGTGCTTTCATTCTATAACACTATACAGGATCACACTTTATGTAAGCTGCAGACTGGTTATCTTCTGAGGGAAGAGTTTATTAGCTTTCTTATCTTATGGTATTAGTAAAAGCTTGCACTTTTTAAAAAATTAATATTACGTATTTCCAAAACATAATTTTAGATTTGACCTATAGGTGTATAGCTGCTGTAATGTGATAAACATTAGCCATAATTATGAATGTCTTAACTGTACTCTGAGTAGCTCTTACAACAATTGCAATTAGGTAGACAAATGCTATCCTTTATGAGTTTGGTTTGCAATTGGTAATGATGTACTTTCTAGAATTTTAAGTAGTTTAAAAGATTGTAGTTGACATACTTTGTGTCAGCATAACTACTGTGTAGTAATTATCGAGATATATTATTGTAGCAGTATGCCATGATAGGTGAGGAGTAATATAAGAGCTGTCCAGGAATGGTATAGTTTGGCCATAGGGTGAAACAACAGTGACATGCTTTATTATACATTATTCATATTTAAAAATAAATATTTAATATTTAAACAGTCCCGGTAGTAGACACATTTCTGTTAGATGCTATGACATGAATCTTTTAGGGCAAAAAACAAAGCTGGGATTCTTACACAAGCACTACCCAGACAGCCTGTATCCGGATGTGGCCTGTAGCTGCTCAGTTCTATAACAAGACTGGCATTATGCTATTAGCTCAAGAAAAGAACTGCATAGTAAATTAGTGGCTGTGCCTTGTAGGAAGAAACAGCATTAGGCACGTTCAGTAAAGGAGTTGTGCTGGTAAAGTAAGAGTCATTGGTTTGCTGGACATTGCAGGAAAGGAAGGTATGCTTTCCTGTGGCTATGCAGTCTCCCTCAGACAATGTTGTGCCACATTGTAAACAAGTGTGCAGCACTAGACAGCCCCCACAGGGCAAGAAAAGAAGAGTGCCAGCAAGGGTCATCATAAAATGGAAATGAAAGGGAGAACAGCAAGCATAGGAATTAGGAAAACATACTGGGATAGTCATAATGAATGACAGGTGTGTGTGTGGGGGGAGGGACTTGTGTATCAGAAAGACTGCCATTTGTAATATAAGAAGATAAATGGTAGGTGGCAAAGTTAGTGAGGAATAGTTGTGAGATGAAGTGAGGAAGTTGATAAAAGGGGCAGACAAACTCAAAATGCAGGTGCAGACAGGCAATGCAGCATTGACACACAATATGTAGAAAATAGTGGATGGACACAGAGAGACCAAGACAGAAAGTGAACACAATTTATGATGAGGAGGGTTGGATACCAAACAAGGTAGGAGGAATGATGCTTCAGGCAGAGGAACACCTGGATGGGAGCTAGGGCAGAGTAAGTGGCAAATGCCATACCATTGCAGAGGCCAAACCACACAGACATCAGTTACGTCTGTGACTGATATTATGTGAGGTTATGACTCAGTGACCTAATAGTCAAAGTCTGCTTGTCACATGACTCAACCAACTGAATCAGGAGATTGTCCTATTAGGAGATGGCGATTCAACTGTCAGTGCACCTCAGATGATACCATCCTGCGAACCACAGTTGACCCTGCTGGGTCACTATCAGAAAAAAAGCTAGCACTTTTTAGCCAAGAAAAGAAGACCCCCCCCCCCATTGTAGAGGGAAATAGCAGTCCACAAAAGTCGATTGGCCAAAGAAGAGCCATAAAGACGATAGAGTGGACTATTGAGGATAAGAAAGAAATTATGTATTGTTACCATTATGTAAAAAGCCCAGAATTTCCAGACACAAGATATACAAAACAATTAAGAGAGAAATTAGAGGAAAGAAAAATACTTCTGCAAGAAAAACTGTCAGAAGCTTCAAATAAAAATTTGTGTTCATTAATACAACAGATTTTTGAAAAACAATATATAGATCAATAAACTTTGATCTGTTTGGAAAAAGAAGCATCTGAGGAAGTGCAAAAATATAAACAAAACCTAGAGATATTTGAAAAATATAAAAAAGAAATATGGACATGGGAAAGGAAGAGATATTTGATATGGTACAATATTTAGGCAAAAGAGAAAGCCAAGTTAACTAATATAGATAAGGCAGTTTCAAAAATATTCGAAGAGAAATACAGGCAAAAATGTCCAGATATGGAAAATTTCACAATAAAAAGATTAATAGCACAAAAATGTAATGTGGAAAAGACGATTAGTAAAGCAGTAGTTAAAGAAATACAAGTTGAAGTTACGGAGTGCCTGTAAAGTGAAGGATTTAATGTAGAAGGTCTAACACAGACTACATCACAGCATGATGGAGTGAGTCCCCAGAATAAGGAAAAGCAAGAATATCAGGAGACATGTGAAGAAGAAATATGGACATGGGAAAGGAAAAGAGATTTAATATGGTGCAATATTTATGCAAAGGAGAAAGCAAAACTAACCAATACAAAAAGAGCAGCACCAAAGATATTTGAAGAGAAATACAGGCAAAGGAATCCGGATATGGAAAACTTTACAATACAAAGAATAAGGAGATTAAGAGAAAAGTAGAAAAAGAGATTAGTAATGGAGAAGTCAAAGAAATAGAAACTGAGGTAATGGAACAGCTGCAAAGAGAAGGATTTTGTGCAGAAAATCGAATGCAGAAAGTACCACAACAGGATAGAACAATGGATATCCAAATTAAGGGAAAACCAGTGGAACAGGAAGCAATTGGTCAGGTGCCATATCAAGATATTTTGGAGCCTTCCACAGGAAACCAGTATAAATGTTCACTTGAAGCTAGACAGCAAAGGAAGGAACAGGAAACTGTGGAAACTGATGCAGTCAATGTTGAGGAGTGATAGGCCAGTGAGTTCCCATATGACGGAGCAACAGATGGCACAGGATGAAGTTGAAGAGAATGTGCCACAGGAAGATGCTATAGAATCTTCTATAGAATGCCCACAGGAAACTGAAAATAAGGGTTGTGCCCTCAGTCTGGAAGAAAATAAGTTAAGAGAAGAGTTGCTTGATTTAATAGACATAGGCCGATATATCAAGATCAATGAAAGAAAAAGACTGCAGAAGGTTAATACAACCCCAAAAGTCAGAAGTTTGATAAGACAAATGAACGCAGTAATTAGGACTGTCCATAGAGATCCATGTGATATAACAGAAGTAAACAGGATATATTACTGTGCTGCTAAATTAATAAATGATAAAGGTCTGCCACAGGAACACAGGGTAGCGAGAGAAAGGAAGGGGCGAAAGCGAATACCATCATGGAAATATCAAATGGAGAAAACTATAAAACAGCTAAGACAAGAAGTGTCACTGTTAGAAGATTATAGAAGAGGGAACAGATCAACAAAAATACTAAGAAAGATAGATGTGATAAAAGCAATGCACAGTATTAGAACAGACTGGGATCTATCATGTGCTATCACAAATAACAAACTAAAAATTTCAGCACAGGAGGAAAGACTTAGAAGATACAAAGATAAATATAAATGAAAAGTACAGAATAAGCAATTTAATGATGATCCAAAAAAAAATAGAGAGAATTGGGAAATAAGGTAAAAGGAATTGAAAGACTTCCAAAAAAAGAAGAAATAGATACATTTTGCAGAAGTTTCTATGAAGATCCTGTGGAACATAAGAAAGATGCTAAATGGATAGAAGAAGTAAAAGAAAGAATAAGAAGTTCAAAGGTACAGGATATGAAATGGGATGAATTAACTGCCAGAGAGATTGAAACAAAGTTAAGAAAATCCTCTAATCAGAAAACCCCAGGCCCAGATGCCGTACCTAACTTTTGGCTGAAAGTATTAACATCTTTGCACGAGAATTTAGCCATGAATAAGAACTATTTATATGCGCACCCCGAACAGACACCACAATGGTTAACAACAGGAAAAACAATGCTCTTACTTAAGAGTGAACCTGCAAGCTACCCCCAAAATTATACACCAGTAACTTGTCTTCCATTACCCCCAAAATTATACACCAGTAACTTGTCTTCCGTTACCCCCCAAAATTATACACCAGGAACTTGTCTTCCAACGACATATAAACTATACACGGGAATTGACACCAACAGAGTTTATAGTCGTTTAGAAGAAACCTCAATTATGGCAGTAGAACAAAAGGGCAGTAAAAGAAAGTCATATGGAACAAAGGATCATTCGTTGTTAAATAAAGTTAGAGTGGAGAACTGTAATAGAGGAAGAATCTAAGTATGGCATGGATTGACTATAAAAAAGCATCTTATAGTATCCCACATTCATGGATAAAAGAGTGCTTAAAAATGTATAAGATACACCCTACACTGACTTGACTACATTACAGTAACCATGAAACAATGGCAAACCATTTTGTAGTTAAGCCATGATAAAGGACAATTATCATCCCAGGGATAAACATTCAAAGGGGGATATTCCAGGCTGACTCTCTCTCGGCATTGCTATTCTGCCTTGCCATTAATCCATTAAGCTGTTTACTTAATAGCTTAGGCCATGGCTACAATTTAGCTCCTAGAAAACAACAAAGTCTAATGACTTCTCATCTTCTCTTTGTTGATGATTTAAAACTGTATAGCTCACTGGATGAGGAATTGAAGGCACAGCTACAGGTTGTCAAAACTTTTTCAGATGATATTGGAATGTCATTTGGTCTTGATAAATGTGCAAAAGCAACCTTTAAAGCAGGAAAACTGCAGCACCAGGAAAACATCAGTTTGGGACAAGAATGCCATAGAAAAGAACTTGAGCAAGAGGGAGTGTATAAATATCTGGGAACTGATGAAGGGTCAGCAATAAAACACAAACAAATGCAAATAAAACTCAGTAAGGAATACTTTAGAAGACTTAAATTAATCCTGAGAACAGCACTGGCATCTAGGAACAAGATCCAAACTATAAATCAATTTGCTCTTCCTGTCCTAACTTATAGTTTTGGAGTGATTGACTGGACCCAAAAAGTGTTGGATAGATTGGATATTAAAACAAGAAGGATGCTTCATGCTCACCAAACGATTTATAAAAATCAGTGTATACCAAGATTATATATTCCCTGTTCCGAAGGAGGGATGGGCCTCCTTGAAATTGATTACATGTATAGATCTGCAATTGTGGGACTCCACACATATCTACTGACCTCACAAGATCCAAATGTAGTGAAAATTTTGAAACATGAGGAGAATAAATCTAAGATGATGTTTATGTGTAATTTAGCAGAAGCATATTGACATCAAGCAGGAATGGAAATCAAACCAGAAGTGGATAAAAACCAGGCAGTAACTGAATGTGTCAAAAAACAAAAGAAAGACTATAAGGTGAATGACCAGATGAGAAGGCAAGAAATGTGGAAAAAAAATATATAGTTGCAAGTACAGAAAACTTCTGGAAGTGCCTCATGTTGATCAAGAATGAACGCAAGAATGGTTAAGGAGAGGCAAGTTCAAACCAAGAAATGAAAGGTTAATATTAGCAGCCCAAGATAGTGGGCTATGTACATGCTGGTTTACAAAGTCCATTGAACATGTGGGAGAAACAGACAAATGTACATTTTGTAAAACCAAATTGGAAACAGTCACACACCTTGTTGCTGGTTGCGACACACTAATGACAGAAGGACTGTATACTGAAAAGCATAATAATGTGGCGAGATTGTTACACTGGAGATTATGCAAACATTATGGTATTGAAGTGGCTGAAAAACACTGGAAATATGAGTCACAAAGAATCAAAGGAAATGATCAAGTTTATATCACATGGGATCACCCATTACCAACAGTTCAAAAGACAGATGCTAGCAAACCAATTATAGTGGTCCAAGAAAAGAAGAAAAAAGTAGCATTGATCACTGAAATCACCACACCCAGTGACTACAGTGTCTTGCGTACAGACAGATACAAAGTTGTAAGATACCAGGATCTGCAGGCAGAAATGAGAGCAATGTGGAAGAAAGATACCCAGACAGTTCCAATAGTAGTAGGAGCAACGGGGCTTATAAAAAAGAATTTATAATTGTATTTAGATATATTACTAATTCATGTAACCCCTTATGAATTGCAGAATGAGTCATCACTGGGCACATTACGGGTGCTGCAAAGAGCACTTCTGGCTGACATCAAAGAGTGAAACAATATTCATTTCATGAATTTTAATCATACTTTGACTTAGGAACGGGGTCCATTCCCGTCATGGTATTAGATACCCAAAAGACTTGGAGAAATTAAAAACATCAGTTACGTCTGTGGCTGATATTATATGAGGTTATGATTTAGTAACCCAGTAGTCAAAGCCTGCTTGTCACATGACTCAACAATTGAATCAGGAGATTGTCCTATTAGGAGATGGCGATTCAACTGTCAGTGCACCTCAGATGATACCATCTGGCGTAGCAAACCCCAGTGGACCATAGTTGACCCTGCTGGGTCACTATCAGAAGAATAGCTAGCACTTTCCTCCTGAGAAGTGGGCCCAGGGGCAACCACTGCACCCTTCAGGCCATCTTCAGCAGTGTGATCTTCATTCCCCTGCTTAGAGGCAGACTGTGTGACCACTAATAGCCTAGTGCCAGAGACATTGGCTGGGGCAGGTTGAGGTCACTGGGACCAATAAAAAATGGCTAGTTCCACAGCATTGTTTTTTTCTATCTTTTTTTTTTCATCCAGTACCTGATTTGCATTCCTCCTCTCCCAATAAGCCTGTCCATTTTCCATCTGAGCATTATTTTTTCTCTTCACTCAGCAGAGGTGTGGGCTGAGCATCGGGAATGCTGTCATCATCTGTAAGGTCTAGTGATTTTTACTGGCTTATTCCCCCTTATATACATGCCTAGCAACAAGCTGTAACTTGCAGGGCACAGGGAAACTATGTGATGCCTCACCCTGGTATACCTCTCAACTATCCAGATTTTCAGAGAATGTCCATATTTTTGCCTCATGTTTTTGGTATACACCTTGTAAAATTTGTGATTTTCTGACAAATAACTGAGGATTGAAGTCACTACATAATGTCAGACATTTAAGTATTACACTTCAAATCCTCCAGAAAATGTATGCCAATGAAAAACCTGTTATTCCATCAACTTTTTAAGTGTATAAGAGCAGTAATTAAAATCTCTGTCTGATTTTGGGCAATTGTCCCCTCTCCATTATTTTTGGCTCCGACAAATTTCTTGTGCTAAGAGGTTATGCCCCCCTGTGCCTTAAGGGGTATGTACTAAACTATCTATCCCACCCCCCAGCCTGACGTATAGCCTTTCTTGGTTCCAGCCCTCACTAGAACTTCACTAGAGAGACATCAGCATGCACCCTCCCTCCCAGGTCAGGAACATCCTATCTTCCCTGCCAACTCCCATCAAGTGTCCAAGATGCTAATCAAGTACAGGCTGCCTGGATCGTAGTCATAGATTTATCCCTCTAGCCAATGGACAGACAGTTTCAGAGCATTGTTGAATAAGGACCCAAGATAACTTAGCCTTCCAGTTCATAACTTATATTTCAAAAATACTTAGGATTTAGCCTGGACCAAAACACTCTCTTTCATTAACTTTAAGAAACTGCAAATAAGCAAGGTCCTTAATCAGCTGAAAGTGTCATATACGATGTCACATCTTTCATCTATAGAAGCAAGACAGGCATTTGCACTAAATTTCTTTTTGCAAAGACTCAAATATGCATTGCCTATTCTAGTACTTCTGCTGAGGATAGCTTAGTAAAATTCTTACACCTGGCCAATAAACACCAGGTGGATACTAGTAGAAGCTAAAACTAATTTCTTACTCACTAATGTATTTTTGGATTCTAACAGAAACTATAACTAGTACTAATTTCTTACTCAATGTATTTTTTAAAATGCTTATAGGTTCATAGGCTCATAGGTAAACACTAGGCTAGCTCCCTTTGAGGGCCATTTTAAGGTTCATAGGTTGGTACTAGGCTATCGGCCCTAGGGCCTATACAAGCCTAGCCATAACAATTGCCTGGATATTTCCTCCCACAATATTTACTTCCCTGGATTCCTGTCTAGCAGGGTGACTGACATGATCCCCGGGGTGAATTTCCTATCGCCCATCCAATCATCAAGGTTCCTTTTGAAGAGGGCCAAGGAGGTGCTCTGCTTGACATGTATGGGCAGTCTATTCCAGAGTATAGGGAGTCTCTGGGTCAGGAACCTATCCCTCCAGCATGTTTTGTTCATTGTGATGAAAAGGTTTAGATCCCTGGAGCGTGTGGCTCAGAGGGATGGGGATTTCTTTAAGTGGAGCATATCCAACAGCTCAGGGTTTGACATGACCTTGTATGTTAAGCAGAGATCGCCTCTGAGTAGACGATATGCCACAGAGTATAGCTGGAGTTTTTTTAGACGGTCAGCATAGGGCATCTGTTTTAGGCCTGTGAATCTTTTAGTGAGGTATTTCTGTGGATTTCCAGATGTTGCAGATGTCTTTTGAGGTACATACCAAAGGAGGGTTACACTCTATAATGGGTCTAATGAGGGATGAGTACAGTGGGACAATGACCTCCTTTTTCCTGGATGAAAAGCCTTTAGTGATGAGGTGTGCCACATAGAAGGATTTCCTGACTGTTGTGGTGATGTGGTTATCGAAGGTGAGACCATTGTCCACCTGTGCCCCTAAATATCTCATCACACTTTCGGCATTTAGTGTATTGCCACCTATGTGGTAATTCATGGGTACATGGTTTTTCCCAAAGGGGATAACTATACATTTCTTGGCATTGATCTTGAGCCCATGGCTCCAGCACCAAGCATCTGTTTCTGTAGGGTCCTTTTGTAGACTATCCACATCATTTGGGGATTCAGTAATGGCTCACAGTTTGCAGTTATCTGCAAACTTTGTTAGCCAGAGTCCCTTAAGGTTGGCCTGTACTTCAGAGAAGTAGATGCCAAACAAAAGCGGTCCCAGGACTGAACCCTGAGGTACTCCACTTGTCACTTGTCTGGAGCTAGATTTGGAGTCGGATACTTTTACAGTCTGGGTTCTGTAAATAAGCCAGTTAGCAAGCCATCAAGTGACGTAGGGATTTATGCCCAGCTTAGTAAGTTTATCTATGATTTCAGAGTGGGGGATGGAGTCGAAGGCCTTGGCGAGGTCCAGATAGGCTGTGTGGACCACCTTACCCTTGTCCACAGCTCTGAAGACTGATTCAAAGAAGTCAATCATGTTCAGAAGACAAGATCGGCCCTTCACAAACCAAAACTGGGTGGGGTCCAGTGTTTGAAGGTTGCCAGTTTTCCTTTTTGTGCCCAAAATAACTCATTTGGTTGTTGACTGGCCTTACCCGACCCATGGTTGGTAATTATGTATTACCCCTAATAAGAAAAACTGGAATCAAGCCAGAGATAATTTTAGGGGACCCAAGAATGTGATATAGGATTTGGGAGCTGCAAATGTCTATTAGTAACACAGGAGGCAGTCCTGGCGAAAATTTTCTGTTTTCCATCTATAGATCTAACTTGCAATTAAAAATGGACAGGGATGTACTTTGTTTTATAAGTTCATAGGTTATTACTAGGCTAACAACCACAAGGGCCTTTTTATGCCCAGCCATGCATCCCAAATCGCTGACAAGTTGTGATACCCTTGATAAGTGTAAGCAGGGGTTTGAGAGAAGAAACATTTGCAACCAGGGGTCTGGGAGATGAGCCATTTATAGGTTGCCTGTGTCCATTAGAGACATAGATGCCAAATCAGAGATGAATCTCCTGTTCCCCATTCAGTTGTCCAAGTTGCATTTCAATTGGGTTAGGGAGGAACTCTGCTTCACATGTATAGGGCGCCTGTTCCATAGATGGGGTAGTCTCTGGGATATATACCTGTCTCTCCAGCAGGTCCTATTTATATCACAGGCAAGGTTTAACTATTTAGAATAGGTAATTCTGTTACAGTTTGTTTTGTGGATATGCAGGAGGTTCATCAGAGTGGGGTCTGACAGTGCCCTGTATGCCAGGCATTGATCTCCCCTCAAAAGCCTGTAGGAGACAGAATACAGGGATAGGGCTTTGAGGTGGTCTGCATAGGACATTTTACTTATAGTCTATATTCTTTTAGTGAGATATCTCTGTGGACATTCCAGTTGTTGGATATGCCTGGTTAGGTACATATCAAAGGGGGCATTGTATGCTAAGATAGGTCCGATGAATACCAAATACAGTGGAACAATGACTTCATTGGACTTAAATGTCATATCTTTGTTTATAAGTTGCTCAACATCGAATGATTTCCTCACTACTGTAGACACATGATGGTCAAAGGCTAGATTACTATCTATGTGTTGTTTCTAAGTCCCTGATTACTGGGTCAACTCTAAGGGGTGTGTTGTCAATATGATAGTAACCAGGTGTGGATGACTTCCCAAAGGATACTTTTGTGCTTTTATTGGCATTTAGTTTTAGTCCATGATTCTGACACCAGTTGTTAGTCTATGTCATCCCCTCCTGAAGAATATTTGTGTCAGTGTGGGATTCAGTGAGAGCTCCTGATTTGCAATCATCTGCAAATTTAGTTAGCCAGAGACCACTGACATTGGCCTTGACTTCAGAGAAGTAAATGCCAAAAAGGAGCGGCTCAAGAACTGATCCCTGAGGGACTCCACTTGTGACTGGGCTCTTTGTAGAGGTGGACTCCCAATTCTAGCTTCCTGGGTCCTGTCTGTGAGCCAGTTGGCTATCAACTGGGTGACATACAAGTTTCTGCCTAACCTCTTGAGTTGGTCAACAATTCCTGAGTGGGATATTGTGTCAAATGCTGTGGCAAGGTCAAGGCAGGCAGTGTGAACAATTTTCCCTCATCCATTGCTATGGTTGCCTTCTCAAATAAGTCCACCAGTTTGAGTAGGCATGATCTGCCCTTGAGAAAACCAAACTGGGTTGGGTCCAGTGTCTGGAGTTTTGCTATATCTTTTTTGATAATTTCCATGATAATTCTTTCCATAGCTTTACATATACTATTGAGACTTATGGGTCTGTAGTTTCTAGGGTCTGTAGACGGCCTACCTTTTTGCAGAGGAATGACTTTTGCTGTTTTCCATTCATGAGACAAAAAGCTTGCTTAGAGGCTACAGTTAAATAGTAATTCCTGAGGCCCAGATAGGTCACGTTTCATGCTATTTAGAAGACAACCTGGGATATTGTCTGAGCCATTGATACAGTGTTCTTGGTCTTCGAGAGAGCATTAAGGACCTGTTCCCTATTGATAGTAGGGAGAGTTATATTTGATGGTATTTCTTGAGGGAAGGTTGAGGGGGAGAGAGGGGTAAATGTGGAGCTGAATTTATCAGCCAGGAGGTTTGCTATATCTTCTGCCTCAGTATAGATGGCTCCATTTGCATTGAGCTCTGTACACAATTGTGTTTTGCCTTTGAGGTTGCTGACATAGCTAAAGAATTCTTTGTGGTTGTTCTTGGCCTTTGAGGCCAAACTTACCTCAAATTTGGCTTATGTGGTCTTCTGAGTTGTTTGTTTAGTTTGATGAGGGTGCTTTTATCCTGATGGGTGCTGCGCCTCCTAATTTTTGCCATGAATTTCTTCATTCTGTTAGACAGCCTATTGGTTTTGTGACTTCACCTGGGTGACTTATTTTTTGAGTTACTTCTGTACTTCTTCCTGGTGGATACAGATGCCTCTATGCAGCTATTAACATGCTTGTACATGCTTTCTGTGAACAGTTCTGGATAGACAGCAGTGTTCTCAGGGTTTATGGTGGCTTGAGATTTTGCCAGGTTATCACTAAATAGCAGATTAGCCTTAGAGTAGTTCCTGAATATTCCAGGTTTAGCTGCTTGTACAGGTTTTACTTTTACTTCAAATTAGACCATTTTGTGTTCTGTCCTTACCAGGGAAGGCATTACATTCAGGGGTGTGCAGTATTTTCCCATATTTGTGAGGACCAGATCCTGTATGGTTGCACCCCTGGTTGGTGTATTGGCTATCTGGTCCAGGGTGTTTGTGTTTACAAAACCCAGGAATCTCTCTGCCTGTGTGTTTGGTGTCATATAGCATTCCCAGTTAATAGTGTGGTAATTAAAGTCACACATGAGTATGGTATTGGGCGTGATGGCTAGTGTTTCTAATTAGTTTAAATGCATGGTATGGGTTCCCTGGGTCATAGAAGTGGACCTTTAGCTTGAAAGGAAGTGGTATTGGATTTTGCTTATGGTGATTTGAACATGGAGCAGCTCAAGTGCATTGACCTGTTTGACCAGCCTTGAAATATATTTTTTTCTGAATTTTTTTTTTATTTTTCAAATACATTTGAATGAATTCCATAGTATTTATACATACCATCTTAAATAACTATGTGCACTGTTTACATTAGCCAGACACTATAACAGATCTTAATGTATACAGTTACTTTATAAGTATGCCCAATCCATTATCAGAGTGTCTGATAAATTATTGTATAGTGTCAATCAATGATAAAACCTTTCCCAAAGGATTGTTGATAAATGGCTTTGGATAAATTCTTAGTTCTTTAATTTTAATTTCCAATGATACTGTGGTCTTCAGTAGGCTCTAGAAGTCTTCCAAAGTTGGTATTGTGTTTGTATTCCATCTTTTTGTTATACACTTCCTTGAAATTGCAAGTATAGTCTATAATAGATACATGTTTGACCTATTCAAATGATGACTTTCATTCACATTTAATAATACAAGAGCTTTAGTTAAATAAAATTATTCATTAAATAAAGCTTGTAGAAAGTTGTTAATACCATTCCAAAATGGCTTAATTTGAACACAATCAAAGAAAATGTGGTTCCAATCTGCAATGAGTACTTGCTCACATCTCCAACATATTCCTTTTATGGAAGAACTAATTTTACTGATTCTGTCTGGGGTTAAGAATACTCTGTGCAACCATTTCCAATTAAAAATGTTCCAGTATTGTGTAAAGGATGTATATTTTATTGATAATAAGCTATTTGTTTTAATATCATTTAACTGTATTGAGTGTCCTTTTGTTATATATTTCCAATATGAGGTTTTGGGTGTTGTTTTATAGTTTATCAATATTTTATAAAATTTTGAAATACTGTTTTCCATGTCAAAGTCATTATATATGATTGCATATATGTATTTCATACATTTAGGTATTTCTTTAGATGAAGAATTGTTAATTATTCTACTTAAATCTTGTGAATATGACAGAATACTCTGTAAAGTTAGCCAGTCCTGTTGTGGAATGTTGTATGTTGTTTTTATTACTTGCATATCTAAAACTTTTAGTTCTTTGATACATTGGAGCCAACAAACAAAGCCTTTCTGCTCCCAGGAATTGATAATTTCTCTATATATTTTATGTGGAAAGTCCTTTATGATTATAAATGGTGTTAAAAGATCAAACCAGATTTTTAAATCTATATTTGCATTAATAATTTTCCTAAATGAGTCAATATAATAATTGATCATATGAATTTTAGTGGGTTTAGTTCTGTCATATTGCATACTAATACATAATATGTGTCATGGAAAATTGTTTTTATCTGTTATTTGATTTTTTTTTTTTGTAAATCAAATTCATTTATTGATACTACAGTTAATAATTCTTTCCAATTTGCAGAGTAATTTTGACTTATCCAATCTGAGATTGTTTTAGATATTGATGTTTTTATATATGTTTCTATATCAGTAAAGTATAATCCTCCCTGTTTCCATGGTCTGATATGATGTATTAAAGCTATTCTGTTTCTTTTGGGAAACCATAAAAATGTTATTAGGCATGAATTTATTTCTTTAAGTATATTCCTTTCTGGTAACAGTTGTATTGCCAAGGCTATATATAGGATTTTGGGCAGTAAAACCATTTTTATTAACTGTAGTCTATCTTCAAATGTTAATATTATTTTGTTCCATTTTTCCACATAGATTTTAATTGTATTGCTGATATTGTGTTTTTTTAGACTAATTCATTATTATCCTTGCATAACTCGATTCCTAGATATTTTAAGGTAGATTCTTGTTTCCCTATGATGTGATTCCCCCTTAGTCTGCAGTTCTTTTTTTATTTAAAAATAAAAAAAATTGATTTTGATTTATTGAAAAGGAGTCCTGAAGTCATGTGAAATTTATCAATTAATATATCTAATTCTTCTAATGTCTCTTTTGTATTAGATAATATTAGTAATATCTCATCAGCAAATAACATTACTTTAGAATTATATTGTTCATAAACATCTATTCCTTAAATTTTTATATTGTTACAAATTGAATCTGCCAATATTTCAATAGCCAGAGCAAATAGAATCGGTGACATGGGACATCCTTGTTTAGTGCCTTTTGTTATATGCATAGATTCAGAGGTAAAAGGACCTAACTTGTTATATGCTAAATTATTTGTATATATATATATATATATATATATATATATATATATATATATATATATATATATATATATTCTTTAGGAGATGAACAAAGGATGCAGGAAATTCACATAGCATTAAGATTCTGAATAAATAGTCCCAATTTAGGGAATCAAAGGCTTTCTCTATATCTAAGCCAATTATGAGTTTTTCTTTATTTTCTTTATTAACATAATCTATAAGAGAAATTATCCTTATATTATGATATATAAATCCAGTTTGATCATTATTTATTGTTATGGATAGTGGTATTTTCATTCTTTTAGTTAATATTGTCAAAAATATCTTATAGTCATTATTTAATAATGATATAGGTTTATATGAGGTACAGAGGTTTGGGGATTTGTTTTCCTTTAGAATTGGTGTGATTAAGGAAGATCTCCAAGAGGGTGGTATTAAAGCTTGTGACTGAATTTCTAATAGAGTTTTATGAAAAAGGGATAGTATTGTTGAAGAAAAAAGTTTATATATTTCCATAATTATGACATCTATACTGGGAGCTTTATTATTTTACCGTTTTATTATATCTTGCTTGCAGATCTAGTTTTAATTTTTCTGGAATTTTTTATATTAGAACACTTTTCATCTAGATTTAGTTGATTGATAAGTATATTTTCTTTTTGGAAATGTTCCACATAGTGATTTCTATAGGCATCAAGAATATCACCTATATTTGCGACATTTTTCCTTTTCCTTTTCATGGAAGATACTTTTAATGTTATTAGCTTTTGATTGTATTTTGATTCTTGTGAATAAATTATGTAGATATTTGGGAGAAGTGACCAAGGTATTCATTTTTAGTTTTTCTAAAGCTAAACTAGTTTTATGTGTTAGAATTGCATTGTATTTATTGTTTAATACTTCTGCTAACTTTTTCATATCCAAATGATTTTGATTTTTTTCAGCTTTTACTGACAAAAGTTTGGATTGTAGATCTAATAATTCAGAATCCCATTCTTTGATTTTTTTATACCAATTTAGGGGTTTACCATATATGTAAGCTTTTAATGAGTCCCATATCATTATTTTATTTATCTCTGTGGTGTAATTAATATCTAAGAAGAACTGTAATTCGGATAATAGCCAGGGTTTGAACTCTTTAATTTTAGTTATATATGCTGGAATTCTGGAGTTAAAGATTAATGTTTTGTTCCCATTTTGAAGTTTTAATATTGATGATGTATGTTGTTAGTGCATATGCTCCACAAGTTGGGTATGCAATGGAAGAGAAAGAAAAATTTTGGAGTGAGTTGGATGAAGTGTTGATGACTGTACCCAAGGGTGAGAGAGTGGTGACTGGAGCAGATTTCAGTGGGCATGTTGGTTAAGGGAACAGAGGGGATGAGGAAGTGATGGGTAGGTATGGTGTTAAACAAAGGAATGCAGAAGGTCAGATGGTAGTGGATTTTGCGAAAAGGATGGATATGGTTGTGGTGAATATGTATTTTAACAAGAGGGAGGAGCATAGGGTGACATACAAGAGTGGAGGAAGATGCACACAGGTGGATTATATCTTATGTAGGAGGGCCAGTTTGAAGGCGATTGGCGACTGTAAAGTGGTGACCAGGGAAAGTGTAGTTAGGCAGCATAGGATGGTGGTTTGTAAGATGACATTGGTGATCAAGAAGAGGAGGAGGAGTGTGAGGGCAGCACCAAGGATCAAATGGTGGAAATTGAAAAAGGATAATTGTGAGGTAGAGTTCAGGGATGAGTTAAGACAGGCACTGGGTGACAGTAATGAGTTACCAAATAGCTTGGTAACTACAGCATTGCTAGTAAGAGAGATGGCTAGAAAGGTGCTTGGTATGACATCTGGACAGAGGAAGGACAACAAGGAGACAGTGGTGGAATGAGGAAGTACAGGAGAGTATACAGAGAAAGAGGTTGGCAAAGAAGAAGTAGGATTATCAGAGAGATGAAGAAAGTAGACAGGAGTATAAGGTGATGAGGTGCATGGCAAAGAGAGAGGTGGTGAAGGCTAAGGATAAGGCATATGAAGAGTTGTATGAAAGGTTGGAAACATACTTACAAGCAAGGAGAGTGTGCTGAGCAGATGGAAAGAGTACTTTGAGGGGTTGATGAATAAAGAGAATGAGAGGGAGAGAAGGCTGGATGATGTGGGGATAGTGAATCATGAAGTGCAATGGATTAGCAAGGAGGAAGTAAGGATAGCTATGAATAGGGTGAAGAATGGAAAGGCTGCTGGTCCAGATGACATACCTGTGGAAGCATGGAGGTGTTTAGGTGAAATGGCAGTGGAGATTTTAACCAGATTGTTTAATGAAATTTTGGAAAGTGAGAGAATGCCTGAGGAATGGAGAAAAAGTGTTTTTGTACCGATTTTTAAGAATAAGGGTGATGTGTAGAGATGCAGTAACTACAGAGGGATTAAACTGATCATTCACAGCATGAAGTTGTGGGAAAGAGTAGTGGAAGCTAGGTTAAGAAAGGATGTGATGATTAGTGATCAGCAGTATGGTTTCATGCCAGGAAAGAGCACTGCAGATGTGATGTTTGCTCTGAGAGTGTTGATGGAGAAGTACAGAGAAGGTCAGAAGGAGTTGCATTGTATTTTTGTGGACTTAGAGAAAGCATATGACAGGGTACCTAGAGAGGAGTTGTGGTATTGTATGAGGAAATCAGGAGTGTCAGAGAAGTATGTAAGAGTGGTACAGGATATGTACGAGGGTACTGTGACACGGTGAGGTCTGCAGTGGGAGTGACAAATGCGTTTAAGGTGGAGGTGGGATTACATCAAGGATCAGCTCTGAGCCCTTTCTTATTTGCAGTGGTGATGGACAGGTTGACAGATGAGATCAGACAGGAGCCCCGTGGACTACAATGTTTGCATATTACATTGTGATCTATAGTGAGAGTAGGGAACAGATGGAGGAGACCCTGGAGAGATGGAGATATGCTCTAGAGAGAAGAGGAATGAAGGTCAGCAGGACTAAGACAGAATATATGTGTGTGAATGAGAGGGAGGATAGAGGAATGGTGAGAATGCAAGGAGTAGAGGTGGCGAAGGTGGATGAGTTTAAATACTTGGGATCAATAGTTCAGAGTAATGGTGAGTGTGGAAGAGAGGTAAAGAAGAGAGTACAGGCAAGATGGAGTGGGTGGAGAAGAGTGTCAGGAGTGATTTGTGACAGTCGAGTACCAGTACGAGTAAAAGGGAAGGTCTACAAGAGGGTAGTGAGACCAGCTATGTTATATGAGTTGGAGACAGTGGCACTGACAAAAAGGTAGGAGTTAGAGTTAGACGTGGTAGAGTTAAAGATGTTAAAATTTGCACTGGGTGTGACAAGGGTGGACAGGATTAGGAATTAGTATATTAGAGGGTCAGCCCATGTGGAAAAGTTTGGAGACAAAGCCAGAGAGGCAAGATTACGTTGGTTTGGACATGTGCTGAGGAGGGATGCTGAGTATATTGGGAAAGAGATGCTAAGGATGAAGCTACCAGAAAACAGGAAAAGAGGAAGGCCTAAGATAAGGTTTATGGATGTGGTGAGAGAGGACATGCAGATGGTTGGTGTGACAGAGCAAGAAGCAGAGGACAGGAAGAAATGGAAACAGATGATCCACTGTGGCGACCCCTAACAGGAACAGCCGAAAGAAGATGATGAGTATCAATGAATTGTGGTCTGAAAAGGGGCATGGAGTGATTGAGAAATTAATTATTTTTGAGTGTAAGTCATGGGCAGCAGATATTTTATCTATTCTAGCTTGGGTACCAAATCTGTGATCTTGATAGGAAAACAACAAAGTTGTATCTTCTTTAAATTTGAAAGTATCTACAAGATGAAATTATTCTACCTACTTGTTTAAAGCTTTTGATACAGTAGATGTACGCAGTGGTCTTTTATTTTTAGTTTCATAAATATCAAATATACAGTTAAAATCTCCTCCTAATATTAAGTTGACTTTATAATTATTGGAAATGAAATCCAAGTGTTTTTTAACAGTTCCCGTTCCAATGCCTGGGAACCAGTATAGCTTGGCTAGGGTCCATATTCTGTTATTATATTTAACTATTACTAATGCCATAAGGCCTTCTTTATCTTCATACTTATAAATGATTTCTGGGTTAATCACATTTGTTTTCCATAAAATTGTTACCCTTTTTGTCTTTATCTTAAAAGTGGATTGCACCAATATCATATAATCCTTAGAATTCCATTTGTAATTGTCATTTGTTTTGAAATGAGTTTCTTGAAGGAAGACAATTTGTGCTTTGTTCACTTTTAAATATTTCAGTAGGTTTGATCTCTTGCTAGGATCATTTAAGCCATTGGTATTTAAAGATAATAAACTTAAATCCATCTTAGGTTATTTAGACTATGTATTTTTTGTTTTATTGTGACTATTAAACATTTTCCTCCGATAACTGTAAAGTATATGTTTTATACTTTGAGAGTTTACCAGTAAAGTAATGTTTTGGTCAGGCATACTAAAAATGTTTTTGTGAAATAAATTTAAATGAATAAATGTTAAGAAAACTAAGATCCGCACTAGCCATGGAATGAAAATAATTCCTAATCTGATGGATAAACCTAAATCCATCAGATTATCACTCATACCTTGACAATCCAGAACATCTGAGATCCATAAATTGAATTATCATATGGAGAATATTTGTAATAGGAATAAGCAATATTTATATTATTTTGAACAGATATAGTACCAATGCAGATTAGACAGAATTTTAATTCAATATAAATGTCTACTTATTGTATAAGCAATTAATATTTACATGAAAGATAGTTGACAAGCAATTTCAATCATAGTAAAGTAGGATGTATCATATATAAAACCTCCGTAAAAGATTATAGCACACAGTTATTTAACATATTCACCCTTATTGATAAAGTCTTTCAAAACGTATTACTTAATATAAATAGATGGTAATAATATTTATACCTAATTTTTATAATGCAATGTATTTTACTGGATATTATCAGAAGTTATATTTCATTGTTTGCCAGCATTTACGTAATCACTTTGTTGCTAACTTACTTAAAGCATCAAGTTTGTTTTATGTGAACATTGATGAAAGTTGGTGCATTTTAATTAGCAGTGCATCCTTCTTCCCCCCATTTCCTACACATAAGGATTTTCATATCTGTCATTTCTTATTATAAAATGAGTGAAATTATAGGTTAAAAACAACAAATTCACTTATTGTGATTAATGATTACAAGTTCCCTTTCCATATTCATAAATTGCCATTTTATGGCATATACTGAAAGTTTTTAGATTTAAATGGCGACATTCTATTTTGTATAATCAGCAAATGTTAAACTGAGTGATTATTGTCAATTAATACTATTTGTTCAGAATGTGATTGTTACATTCTGTGACATTCCTAGTTCAGGCTTCTATTGTTTCCCTTGAACAACTTTGTCATTTTGATGTCATGTATAAAACATTAGTTACCTTGGTAACAGCTTAAGTATTATGCATGGTCAGGATGGGTCACAAAACCACAATTCAAGTTAAAGCAATTGTATGACTTGCACATTTACTTATATGAGAAAATCATCATGCTTCCCCTTGATGTTCAATATAGTGTATGCCATGTATGACAAGTTAAAACAGTAGTATTATTATACACAAGCTCATGTTATTAAACTGAGTGTCTATTGTCAATTTAATACTATTTGTTCAGAATATGATTGTTACATTCTGTGACATTTCAAGTTCAGGCTTCTATTGTTTCTCTTGAACAACTTTGTCATTTTGATGTCATGTATAAAACATTAGTTACCTTGGTAACCGCTTAAGTATTATATATGGTCAAGATGGGTTACAAAAACTACAATTCAAGTTAAAGCATTTACATGATTTGTTATGCATATTTACTTATATAAGAAAATCATTATGCTTCCCCTTGATGTTCAATGTAGTGTATGTCATTTATGACAAGTTAAGACAGTAGTGTTATTATACACAAACCCATCTTATTAAATCCTGTCTTTAATATCTAAATTAAGCAGACTGCTTCATCTTATATGACGATTATATATTTTATGTCTAGATTTACTAAAATCATATATTATATAACTATTGTGTGTGTTTTTTTTTTTTTTGGCTGTTGCTTAGTTATTTGAGACACCACAAGCTGTAAAGCTTATTCATATTATTAGCTCCTTCCCATCCAATTTTGCCAGAATACCATTTGCTAGTTCATGCAGTGTGTTTCCAGGCTGTTCTTAAAATATCCAAACCAATATTTGTCCTGTTCCATTTTACCAGCCTGTTCCATGCAGTGGTCACTCTGCCAGTGAACCACTCAACACACCTTCCATTCCCACAGATATTTCCAAGAAGGAAATCTGATGACTCTCTAGCACTTCCCAGCAACCCCAAACACCCCTAGAATCAGCTATCCCCATATGCCCAACACGTCTGAGCAAGCTCACCTCCCAGACCATTGCAAAGGGTACTGCACAAGACCAAGTGCTCTTAGTCTTTCACAATAACTCAGACTTCCACTCTTATGTAAGTCCTTAATGTGTTTGGACAAAAATACTTTTTAAATATAAAATTGCACTTATTTTTTTTTCAAGAATCAGCTTAATGAACTAAACGAAATGTTGGGAGACAATCAGTATGTGTACATGTGGTTTAAAATAGCCCTTTTATTTTATATATATATATATATATATATATATATATATATATATATATATATATATATATATATATATTTAAAACTAAAAACTTCATTGCCAAGAATCATCTCAGAGGCTCCTCAGACACATTAAGCATTATCGTCACTCTGTCTCGGGTTACCATTGCAACCTGGGAGCATCTGTTTCTTTTAGTGTAATGGTGTACTGCATACCAGAGGCTTGCGATGCACCTGAAGCAAAGCTTCACTTCACTGCAACGTCAATCCTAAATTCCCTCCCTTACAGCAAGGCAGCAGCCAGGAAAAGAACGGGGAGCAAACAGATAAAAAAACTCCCAACAAGCCACCACAACAAGAGATGACACATTCTTCCAGCCTTCCCACCTCTCACTCAGCAGATGTATAAACAAACTATTCTTTGCCAAACTATCCCAAATCACAGTTTTATCCACCCCCTTCCCCTGGATCCAGGCTAAAACTCCAAATGTCTCTTCCTAATACACAAACATCAGTAAATCTCAATCACAAGCCACAACCCACAGTTTCCTGGAAATTAAAATGGCAACATAAAACAGCTGCCAGACACAGCTGCATTCACACACACCATGTCAGGCTTAATCAAACAGCACTCAATGCTATGATACCTGCCATAATTGATATTAACTGTATTTAGGCAGAATAATGATGACATTTGCACTAAGATCTTGCTACTGGTATTTAATCAGTATATGCATAACATTTCTAAATCATACTTTAACTGAAGAAGGCATTAGTTTCCATGACAGCATTTTTTTTTTCAAAACACTCTACTGTTACTGCTATTATATATAATGTTAACTTATTACGTTTGAGTCTGAACTCTGATTATTGGTACCTTCTTGAATTAGTTAATTAATTACTTAAATTATTATAAGTAAAATCAATGAAAAATGAACAAGATAAGTATTCAGTGAGTTCAAGTAGGGGAATAGAAACGTCTATGTTTGTATTATACGTTGCTTAGTTTGGCTTATATATAATCTAAATAGTAACCCATCTTGACCTACCTTTGTTTGTGAAGAATTATTGGACTCTTTGAACATTCTGAATAAATCATTACTGTTTCTCAGTTGTTTAAGAAACCCTACTTTTTGTAAATAAAAACAGATGACAAGTGATGTACCATATAAGTTGATACTTTGAGAGATGTAGTTGTAAGAGTTATTTTTTTTGGACAGCTATCTTGGAATCAGTTTTTTGTTTCTTCTTTCTAGCATCAGTCCAAGGATTTTTTTTTTTATTCTTTTAAGAGTAGGAGCCATCCATTCCATTTCTTCTGGGATAGGCACTATGTTGTTGTTTTTGATTACTATAGTAGCTTCTTCTAAGTTATTAAAGGTTCTCATCTAATTGGCAAAAAGTATTTTTATCTTGACTGGAAAGGTCATCTGTGCTTAATGTTGTTTTGTTTCAGCAGTTTTATTATTGGCCAGGCTTTTTTCTTTGTTTTAGTATTCTGGAAGAATTATCATTGTCAAACCTTATCAGGCTTTGATTATATTTTAAGGGTGATTTTCTCCAAGCAGATTTTAATATTAGTTCCTTGTCCAGGAATGAAAGAAATTGTATAACTATGGCTCTAGGTGGAGTATTTGTTGAGTTAGAAGCAGGTTTCCTCAGTGTTCTATGCGCCCTTTCAATTCCAAATGAAAGTCCCTCTTTCAAGTCTAAAAATTCAGGAATCCTGGTTAAGAATGAATTAATGTCTTCTCCTTCAGTGTTTTCAGGCAGACCAAAGATCCTTATGATGTTTCTCCTTTCCCTGTTTTCTAAGTCATCTATTTTGTTAAGCAGACATGTATTCTGTTTAAGCAGAAATTATTTTTGGAATTCTTTCTCTTTCAGTCTCCCTTCAATGTCATTTAGAGAAGTCTCTATATTTGTCATTTTTGTATGGTTTTGCTGTAATAGTTCCTTAAGAGTATCAGTCTGTTTTTGAGAATTTAATTTGAAGATTTCTAAGTCATTTTTAAATCCATCCATCTACAAAGATAGTTCCTATAATCATCGAATGCAATTCTTTTTTCAAAGCAGCATATGGATGAGAATTCCTTGAGTTATTCATATTCAGTGACTATATATCTCCAAGTTACTTGACAGGAAAATTTTTGTATATCTCCACCAAAATTAATATTTATGTAGTTTAGCAGTTTATCTATAGATTTCTGACATTTTAAACTTGAAAATAATACAATTTTCCTGTATTATTATACTAGTTTATGGAGCTCTCAAAATTCACTGCTCTCAGTTGGGCAGCTAGGCTCCACCCCCAAGTATATATATATTTTTTGTAAATAGAGACACCTTCACCTTTAGTCCTTGCCTGTGAAGTAGCTGGATTAAATGTGTAGATGGGGAGTCTGTTCCACAGCAGCGGTATCTTCTGGGAAATATACCAGCCCTTCCAAACCATTCTGTTGATGTTGCAGAAGAGGTTTAGATCCTTAGACTGAATATTTTTGATGTCATTTGACTTGCTGATGTGCAATAAATCCATCAGTAATGGGTTGGCGGATGCCACGCACAAGTCACCCCTTAGCAATCTGTAGGATACTGAGTATAGTGACAGGTGTTTGAGTCGGTCCATGTAGGACATGTTTAGGCCTTGTATTCTGCTAGTAAGATAGCTCTGTTGGCGTTCAGTTATTGCATGTGTCTGGAAAGACACATGCCAAAGGGGGCATTATATTCAATGACTGGTCTAATGAGGGCTGAGTAAAGGAGACAATGGCATTCCTTGATCTAGACAGAATTCCTTTGTTTAGAAAATGTACAGTATAGAAGAGCTTTCTTACAATAATGGATACATGTTGGTTAAAAGTTAGGTCACTCTCCCCAAAAGTTCACAAATCCTGAACAACTGAGTCAACTCTTAGGGGAGTATTGAGAATGTGGTACTTCCCTGGGGTAGATGGCTTCTCAAAGGATACAATAATGCATATTTTGGCACTTAATTTCTGATCATGATTTTGACACCAGTTATTTATTTCAGTCAAACCTTCCTACATGATGGCCAAGTTATTTGGAGATTCAGTGACTGCTCCTAGCTTGCAGCCATCCACAAACTTAGTTAGCCAGAGCCCTTTAGTATTGGCTTTTACTTCAGAAAAGTAGATGCCAAACAGGAGGGGTCCCAGGACATAGCCATGGGAGACTCCACTGGTGACTGGTTTCTTTGTGGAGGTAATTTCCCCTATTTTGATTATCTGCATCCTATACATGAGCCAGTTGGCAATCCAGCGAGTGACATAAGGGTTTATTCCTGGTTTATTTGGCTTTTCTACTATGCTGAGTGGAGAATTGTGTCAAAAACTCTGGCCAGGTTCAGGTATGTGGTTTGTACCATTTTGCATTCATACTTTGCTTTGGTGACCTTTTCAAAAAAATCCATCAGGTTGTATAAGCATGACCTGCCCTTGATGAATCCAAACAGATGGCTGTAGTGTTTGGAGGTTCCCTGTGTTCTGATTGAGTAATTTTATGATAAGTCTTTCCATGGCTTTGTATATGAAGCTGTTCAGACTTATGTCTATGCAGTTGCCTGGGTCTTGGAAGGTCCTCCCTTATGCAGAGTAATGACTGTAGCTGTTCTCCATTTACTTGGTACAAAAATTGAATGGATGATGAGACTGAACAGTGTTGTTAGGGGTGTGGCTAAGTCATGCTATTTAAGATGCATTTAATGATATTGCCAGGACCCATCTATGAAGTATTTTTAGCTTTGATCGTACTTTTATGACTTGGTCTTGTGTGATAACTGGAGGTGAGCCAGTTTCACGTGTATCATAAGGGAGCAACAGAGGGGAGAGGGAAGGAAAATTAGAGCTAAGATTATCGACCAGTAAGTTAGCTGTGTCTTTAGCCTCAGTATGGGTAACAACATTCACATTCAGCCAAGCGCATTCCTGGGTCGTGCTTTTGAGATAGCAAAAATAACTAAAAAATGGCGCATGATTGTCTTTAGCTTGGGAATCTATTTTAGCCTCAAACTTGGCTTTGATGGATTTTATTAAGCTCCTGAGTGGTTTCTTTTTCTCAGTGACAGGGTCTCTAACATTCTGTGAATTACTTTTCCCACTTTTGGTCAAAGTTCTTTTCCTTTTATGTGAGTTTGTTTCTGGGGTTTGCCCTGCACTTGTTTCTGTGGGGTACAGCTGCATCTCTGCAGCCGTTTACATGCTGGTAGTGTGGTGGAGTACATTTCTGTGCATTCAGTAGAGTTAACTGGGTTTGGTAGGAATTTGAAGCTTTGCCAATGTGTTCCTTAGGAGTAGGTAATTTGTCTTAGAGAAATTTCTGAAAGCACCGCAGGTGGAAGCATACCTGTCTTAACTGTACAGATTTTTGCAGAATGTCCAGATTTTTGCATAAAGTATTTGGTCTGTTCCTCATAAAATCTGTGTTTTTCTAGCAAATCACAGAAGATTGAAGTCACTAAATAATGACATATATTTGATATTCTGACATCATATCCTTCAGAAAATGCATGTTAACAGAAATGCTGTTATTCTAGCAGGTTTCTAAATTTATAAGTGCAGTACTTAAAATCTACCCATATTTCTGGGTCTTTGTGCTGCCATTATTTTAGGCTTTGTTTCCATTTCTTGAATTAACAGGATGAGAGGTATGGGTGGAAGGGATCTCTGGCTTCAGTTTTATTTCAGAGGAGACTGGTTTATGGTAAGACATAACAAGTGATGAAAAAAGCAAGGGATGTTGCAAGATGCACCCATATTAGTAAGGAAAGATCCAGGAAAGATTCTCCCCAATGGGCACTCTTAATAATTGTTCCAGGGCATTAATATTGACAAACTCCAGTAATCTTTGTGCTTGTGGACTAATGGTGGTGTAGCTTTCTCAGTCTGTAGTTGGATAGTTTAGATCACCTATGAAAATGATATTTGGTTTAATACTGAGTGATTCTAGTTCTTGTAGAGAAGTATTGCAGCTTTCTTTTGTCATAGAGGGGGTTCTATATCTAGCTAATATATGGTATGGGACCTTTCTGATGGTTATTTGGACATGAAGAAGCTCTAGTGCATCATACCGCTTTACCAGCATTGATGGGAGTCTCTTCTAGATGTAAACTAATAAACCTCCGCCTTGTTCCCCTCCTGCACAGTAGTTTGTCAAAATGTGAGGAATGCATTATAGTACTGCACAGTCAATGTACTCTCTGCTATTTTAAATCATGTCTGAGTCACTACATAGACATCAATGTCTTCCAGGGAGAAAAGAGTTTGTAGGAAATGGAGTTTCTTGTTCAGGCTCAGAGTATTGATCAATAACACCTTTGCAGTTTGCTTTGCTTGCTTTGTTATGTTGGTAGGTTTGTCAGGTTGGCGTTGCGTAAAAAAGGCATTATGGGGGTGGGCAATGTCTTTGCCAATAATCAAAACCCTAGAGAAGACAGATGCAGGCCATCCCTGGTGAAGCAGAGTATGGTCTACTGATCATATCCTCCCAGGCTGACAAATACTGGACCACCTATGAATGTTAACAAGAACTTAGCCAATTATTGAAGTCAGTTATTTTTGCTCAAATCATGGCATCATCCTTGGAGAAGGCTGAATGCTGCTCAGTGCCAGGCTCATACCTGCCTTGGACACACAGTCTTAGACCTCCATCATGTTGCTCTTCATATAATCGAGGGAGGTAGACATTCATTAACACCAGCATGAACTATGACAGAGTCAATCTGGTACTTGTTCATAGACTTCAGTGCATGCATGATTTGACAGATCCTGGCACCAGACAAACAACTAACTGTCACTAGAAGTTTAAAGAAGAAGTGCAATGGTTGAGATTTGCTCTTCTTCTGGATTTTTAATCTATTTTTTCTTTCTCTTGGTACTCACTGTTATGAGAGTACTGACATTTCAATAAAGAGCTTATGGCATGTACACTCAGTGGTCGGTGGGATAACATCCAGGGTCTACACAGTGGCATGAAGGGCAGGGACAGTCACCAGATGATACTATTCTGGTCACTGATGGCTAACATGGCATCATTGGTGCTTCCATGAAGAATATGGTAGCTGTCCTTTTCTGGCCATGCTATCCATGGTCATGAATGAGTCCAGATAGAGGATGGCCAGTCATAGGGTGAGAATAACAGGATGACAGAGTGCTTTCCTGAGACATCATCACTATTAGCTGCGGCAACTAAACCCACCACTCTAGGGCATGGCTGGTCTCATGTTTTTGGCCACCAATGATCTTCACACTGTACAAATGGGACATTGCACCAAACTGCATGTTCTTACTACCTTAGTTCTACACATCTTTTTTTGCTCAGCTTGGTAATAGGCACATCTGCATGTCTAAAAATAGAGTCTCCTATAACGAGAACGTTTAGTTGGGCCGATGCCTGCCTTACGGGCTCAGCATCTGTGACTTTTGGAAATTCTTGTGCTATGTGAGGAAGTAGGCTTAATATGCTGAGTGTGTTTTGTGCCTTTGTTGTGTTTTGAAGATTTTTGAGGTTTAGGTAAGCTAATCTTTAGAACCTCAACAGATGCTGGATTTATGTCTATTATGATGGCCTTGGAGATGTGTGGTGTACTGCTGACAATTTTGGTGATGAGGTTACTGTGTGTGATCTTTTTGCCTCCAAGGATATTATATATGTACATGTCTCACACATTGTCTTATGCTATTTGAGTAATAGATGATTGTCAGACAGCATGAGACAGTTCTTAGACTGTCTCAAGATACCCATCTCAATCAGGCTGGCTAGAGAAGTTGTGGGGAAGTGCCGGTCAATGATACTGACAGGAATGATTCTGGGGGCAGTGTTAACTATAACTGCTCAGAGTTCGGTTTTATAATAATGTTTGGGTGGACTTGCTACTGAGTATTTAAATTTCAGTACAAAACAACTAGCCTGGAAACACTCTTCTACCACGAGCAAGAACCAGTAAACTAATTATAATAAAAACTCACTAATTTGATGCTAAAATCAGTGCAAGCATTATCAGAGCACTCAGTATTAAGCAATTTTATCAAAGGTCTGTTACCATGGTTAATAGTTTAAAGGGAGAGACTTTGGAAATTGATGTTTACATGCTTATCACCAGCAACCAATAAATGGCGATAACAGAGTTATTCCAAGTACAGTACATTTTAACTCCTTCCCTCCAATGGAGCTCAGGAAGTTTGTACTGTAGCTTCCAATGGGCGGATCCTAAGCCCTTTGATAGAATACGGGAGAGACTTTGGGAATTGATGTTTACATGCTTATTGCCAACAACCAATAAATGGGGATAACACGGTTATACCAAGTACATCTAAGAAATCAGGAAGGCAGCTAACGTACACTGTATCAGCTTTTGTGTAACCATTTAGCAAACTAATATCTGGCATCTGGAACACTACTCCACAGAAAAACTGCAAAATAGTAATAATCTTTCTTTATTTAGCAAAGTCTTAAAATTATACCTAAGAAGAAAAATATAAATGTAACTATCCAAGGAATCCAGAATAAAGTGTTTCGCATTATTTGCTGTTGTTATAGCCATAATGAAAAAAAGCATGAACTTTACCCTTGGTAGAACCAGCAATGAACTGAATCCTCTTTATATTCACTTCTACTTATTCAAGATTCTCTAAAGTCCAGCTACACTACTAACTTTAGGCACTCACAAACTAATTACATTTCTGACTTTCCCAATGTGAATAGTTCTAATATATGCTAGTTGGCGAGAGGGGATGTTTCTCATTCCTCCTATAATTTCCTGTATTTTATTCACTTGTGTGATATAACTTCAATATTTTTGCATAATATCTCTCTATATGTCATTTATTATTATGTTATATCAGCCTTTTTATGCTGCATGTTTGGAATTTTATTGCTGCGTGTAATGCTGTTCCCAGGGGGGTGTGAGTTTGGCATAATGAGTAAGGTATTTACCTTATTAGCACAAGGTGCAGAGTTTGATTCTCACATAGGATAATTGGCTAGGCTTAAAATGGCCCTAAAGGGCAGCTTGCCTAGTACTAGTCTATGTTCCTATGAACCTACATTCCCTCAGTAATGGCCAAAGATGGTCCTTGTGTAAGGACTAGTTCACTTATTCACTTCTACCATCAGTTGATCATCAGCATTCCAGGTCCTGTCTGGCCCAGTTAGTTTCCAATGGAATATCTTTAACATCCACAGAAGTCATGCTGTCATTACCAGATCCATCATGGAATATAATGCCCCATGAGTGTACATCTCCAGTCATGTCACTCCATTGGAAAGGCTCAGAGATTTTTAACTACTAAAATTAAAGGCCATAAATCTTTCAACACTTTATATAGATTAGCATGACTCTCCCTATGGTTGGTAGTCTACCAGCTGTGTTTCTACTGGCTGTCTCTGCCAGCTGTGTCTCAACCGGATGTGTCTCAACTGGCTGTGTCTCTACCGGTTGTGTTTCAACCAGCTGTGTTTCTACCAGATGGATCTCAACTGGCTGTGTTTCTACCAGATGTGTCTCTGTCGGCTGTGTCTCTACCAGATGTGTTTCTACTGGTTCTGCCTCAACCGGCTGTGTCTCTACCAGCTGTGTCTCAACTTGTTGTGTTTCTACCAACTGTGTCTCTACAAGCTGTGCTTCTGCAGGCTGTGTCTCAACCAGCTGTGTTTCTACTGCCTGTGTCTCAACTGGCTGTGGTTCTGCTGCCTGTGTCTCAGCTGGCTGTGTTTCTGCCGACTGTGTCTCTACCAGATGTGACTCAACCAACTGTGTTTCTATCGACTGGGTCTCTACTGGCAGTGTCTCTATCGTCTGTGTTTCTACCAGCTGTGTCTCTACCTGCTGTGTCTCAACCAGCTGTTTTTCTACCTGCTGTGTCTCAACCAGCTGTTTTTCTACCAGCTGTGTCTCTACCTGCTGTGTCTCAACCAGCTGTGTTTCTACTGGCTGTCTCTCAATCAGCTGTGTTTCTACCAGCTGTGTCTCTACCAGCAGTGTTTCTACCGGCTGTGTCTCTGCAGGCAGTGCCTCTACCACCTGCTCTCAACCAGCTGTGTTTCTACCAGATGTGTCTCTGTCAGCTGTGTCTCTACCAGCTGAGTCTCAACTGGCTGTGTTTCTACCGGCTGTCTCAACCAGATGTCTCTCTACCGCCTGTGTTTCTACAACCTGTGTCTCTACCATCTGTGTTTCTACCGGCTGTGTTTCAACCAGATGTGTCTCCACCAGCTGTGTCTCAACCGGCTGTATTTCTACCAGCTGTCTCAACCAACTGTGTTTCTACTGGCTGTGTCTCAACTGGCTGTATTTCTACTGACTATGTCTCTACCAGCTGTGTTTCTACTGACTGTCTCTCTACCAGCTGTGTTTCTACTGGCTGTGTCTCAACTGGCTGTTTCTACCGGCAGAGTCTTTATCATCTGTGTCTCTACCGGCTGTGTTTCTACCAGCTATGTCTCTACCAGCTGTGTCTCTACCGGCTGTGTTTCTACTGACTGTGTCTCAGCCATCTATGTCTCTACTGGCTGTGTCTCTACTGACTGTGTTTCTACCAGATAAGTCTCTACCTGCTGTGTCTCTACAAGCTATGTCTCTATCAGATGAGTTTCTACTGGCTGTCTCTCTACTTGCTATGTCTCCATGGGCTGAGTCTCTACTAGCTGTGTTCCTACTGGCTGTGTCTCTACTAACTGTGTCTCTACAGGCTGTATCTCTACCGTCTGTGTCACTTTTGAAGCCATGAAAGGCTCAGTCTTATTTTATCTCATAGCTGTTTGCTAAATCAGTGGTTCTACAAACACAACAGTGACCTAAATCTACTCCAATAAATTAACAAGACTCACTGAAGAAACAGTTAAATCAATGTATTCCCAACCTATGGAATAAGCTATCAGTATAGGGCAAAAACAGTGCTAGGTTGGATACCTTTAAGTCTTGTCTTGATGACTGGATGAGTAGACATAGTCTTCAATCAGTGTTACCATGGATGGCCCTTCACAACAATTTGAGAGCTGAGGATTATAAAATGATGAAAAGGGTAAGAAGAACTTTTAAGTGCATCTACTTAAAAGTGTAAATGACTGAGCATCTTACAGTCCCCATGATCGCTTGCCTGTTATTGGTCTTATGCACCCATGATTGTTCCTTGTATATAGATTGAAGCATAGCAACACATTCTTAGTGAGGACAGGATGTACAGGAGTCAGTATACTGATACAGGAGGGAGTGTCGTAGTAACATACCCTTTGCAGCAGGAGGGGAATAACCAAAACATTTCAGAGAAAGATGACTGACTGCTAGATAGGGGAGAAAAGGTGCGCATATGTTCAGGACATCCACAGAAGGTCATGCTTACACCTTGACTGACATGTATAATCTACAGGCGAAGGGGTCTTTTCATGGGCCCAGAAAAGAAGCAACAGCTGGGAAGGTTCACCAGCTAGAAGAAACAGGTGATTCTGCAGGCTCACTGCATGCATGGTATAAACATCCTGGGGAAACATAACCTACTTAAGGTTTACTGGGGACAGGTGAGCTAGAGAATGATGTTGGTCAGGTGTGGGGGGCAATAATAAGTCTCTACAACAGGCATATGCCTAAATCTTCTGTCTCCAAAATATGGAACACTTAATAACAGCTTAGTAACAACTTCAAATAGCCACACCACAGAATGGTTAAAATGTTGTTTTCTACTTATAAGACATTCTTTTTGATGAATTAATATGATTCAATATTATTTTCCATAGTTATCTGTTAAAGTGCTTAATGTCACATGTATGACAGACTCTTTCAATCTGGAACTGCAGGCACGACAGCTGCTACTTGCGTCATTGTTGAGATGGTGTAGGTAAGCATTTGAAATGCTGGGACTCACTATATCAATTCCTGAAAGATGGGGGCAGACTGGATGAAAAAAATGGGCTTACATATACCATGTCTGAAGCAGTCCTTTCCCATAATATTTCCTTTTCTCTGAGGTATGGCATTCTAGAGTTGGTAATGTGATTCACTCTACTGGATTTTCAGTCTTTTTTCTTTCTGTTGGCACTCAGTGTTGCGACAAGTACTGCAATTTCAATAGGGAGCCTATGGTGTGTACATTCCATGGCCTGTGGGATTACATCCAGTGGATGCACAGTGGCATGAAGTATTGGGATAGTGATGCCACTCTGGTCACTGGTGGCTAACATGGCATCATTGGTGCTTCCATGAGGCACATGATAGCTGGTCTTTTCTGGCCATGGGTGGGTCCAGACAGAAGGTGGCCGGTCAGAGACAAGCATACTAGTATGACACAGTCCTTTTCTGAGACATCATCACCATTAGTTCTGGCAACAGAGCCCACTGCTGAAGGGCATGGCTGGACTCATATTTGTGGCCACCAATGATCCTCATATTGTACAACTTAGTTCTGCACTTTCAGCATCCCGATTAGCAGACAGACAGAACACCATGCCTAGTCATGACCAATCATCCAGGCCATGGTTACCATATATCTGCTGGCACCCCACATCAGGGTGCACATGCTTACTCTCATGGTATTATTGCATCACTATCACAGACCACACTGAAACTTGAGTCCACAGGCTACAAGGGTGTGCAGCACCATCATTTGTGGTTTAGCAACTCTACCATGCTACTGGAGAGTGGTGGTTCAGGCTTTGTCAAACTGGTGACAGCAACAGGTAGCACTTGGTGTTACACCTATAGAGTACAGGCCAGGAAGTACAAGCTGCCCCTGTGCAAGAACACTGGCTGGGGAAATTCAAGATATGGAGGCATGTTTCTTGCAGAGGGCCACACAGTGCGACTTGGCAGAACAGCCTCTGGGGAGAGCTCCAAGATGGAGGGTAGGTTGCTGTGTCAGACATGGAAGTTGGTTATCTCCCTGCTACATGAATATCATCAAAAGAACAATGCTTGAGCTGATCAGGCAGCTCATTCTAGAATCAATGGCTTGTATGACTCTTGCCTAACCATGGGATGCCTAACCTTCACCCGGGAAAGAGTGAATGGGCCAGATGTATAAAGGTATGGAGTCATTTCATAGGTCTAGCGGAGGAGGGGAAAAAAGAAAGACTATAAGGGTTCTCTCTCTGGTTCCCACATTTATTCTTGGCGGATATACCCCAGTATTCTGTTAACCCTGTCCTCTCTCTCTGCTCTCAGTAGTACACATCGGGTGTGATCAGCACCCTCTTCCTGCTCTGTTTTCATTCGTTCCACTTTGCCTAGATCATACATCACAACAGGCTTCCTTTGCTTTTCCCTGAGGAAAGCAGCCATTCCTTCTCTCAGGACTCTCTCCATGACTTTCCTACATCTTTGTGTTAGAGGTTCTATATATTACTCTAGTTCTACCCCCTCCCCATACAAAGATAACAGATTTGCTGTCTTCCATTATTCCAGCACTAGCCAGTGGAAGATAGATTCCTAAGAACACTAGCAGGCAGATGAGCTGGTCATTGTACTTTGTCCTCACTTTTGGAAGCCAAATCCCTCCCAACCTAACCTTTCTGTGTCTTGCAATGTGCCCACTGCTTTCCCCGCTGTAACCCATCTCCCTCTCATTATACACAAAGACACTAGAACACAGACCTGATACAATGCCTTTTATTGGATCGGTATAGCTTTTGCAAATACTCAAGCTTTCAGGATAATAGAAGGCCTTAATCAGGAGTTAAGAGCCATGAACCTATGCTGGTTCATTAAAAGGTATTACATGATGTCTGTGTTCTGCTAATGGGCCAACCCAATAGTTCTTAATCCCCTACCATTACTTTTATTCATAAATGTTAACTCCCTTTGCATGTTTTCCTTTCTTCCATAATCTTCCTTTATTCTTCACAGAGATTGGGCAGGTCTGCCCTTCCATTTAATTTCCTTTTTCTACTTTATACAAAAAAAAAATCCTTTACTCCCCTTTTTGGCCCTTTCTTCAAACTTCCTTTCAGCTTGTATCTTTATCATCTGATCTCCTTATTTGCTCTTTTGCTTGTTCCTTGTACTGTGCTTCATCTGCCTACTTATCTCTCCCTTCCACTGTTTGTATGCCCTGCCTTTTCCTTCTAGTTATTTTGGTCACTTTGAAATTTGACTAAGTTCATTGAAATGCTTAGAATGTAATCCATGTTTTTAATGAGAGACCTCTAACCACTCAGAATTTTAAAACTGTTTACAGGTCAATATTATTTATTTATTTTTATTTATTTATTTTAATTTTGTTAACTGGGATAGTCCAACTGGATTAATGTTCATTTTCAGTGGAGGCCTGGGGAGAAAAGCTCCAAGGTAGACAGATAAGTAATAACAAAGAAGTCATATTACCAAGGTAATAACAAAGAAGGCATATTACCAAGGTAGACAGATAAGTAATAACAAAGAAGGCATATTACCAAGGTAGACAGATAAGTAATAACAAAGAAGGCATATTACTAAGGTAGACAGATAAGTAATAACAAAGAAGGCATATTACCAAGGTAGACAGATAAGTAATAACAAAGAAGGCATATTACCAAGGTAATAACAAAGAAGGCATATTACCAAGGTAGACAGATAAGTAATAACAAAGAAGGCATATTACCAAGGTAGACAGATAAGTGATAACAAAGAAGGCATATTACAGATGAGATATTTACAAATGACATAAGCAGACATGAAATAGACAATAGCACAAGTTCGAGTTACGCCTGGTAACAGTCAGGGGAAAAAATAACAGTAATTTGAATAATAGATTATATACATTCATGGTGAGAGTTATATAAATATGTATCCTAAAAAGTGATGCAGAAGAAAAAGCCATAGATTTACTGAGTCAAGAAAATTACAGATTATGAGAGAGAGTTTTTTTACTATGTGATCATGTGATACTAATTTTGTTTATATTTATTTATACAGAGAGAGAGATTGTTTCTGTGTTTTTGTGTGTGTGTGTGTGTGTGTGTGTGTGTGTGTGTGTGTGTGTGTGTGCAGACAGAGATATAGCTGATAATATAAGATGTAGCTAGATCAGTCTATTTATTTCAGAAGATACAGCATCAGACGTAGACCCCTTATTGTTATGCAGTGCCTCATACTACATAGCTTTGTGGTGACAGGACTGTATTGTCCAAAGAAACTAATGCAATAACTATAATCCAGATTCAATGGGGGGTTTTACTTGCTTTATTTCTGTATATGAAATATATATTATTAAGTCACTTCTAGTAAACTAAAACTTATTAAAATGCAGTTTAAATTTTTAAAAATGTTTTATTGTGGGCACCACCCAAACACTCATATTATTATTTGGCCAATCATCTCTTCTCCTGTATGACACCCCTAGACAGTTTACCTTTTGTGGTGCTTACCACACAGTGCTCCCAGTTAAGGGGGCCCTTCCAGCTGTACACCATTGTCCCTTTCCATCTCACATCCTTAAACAAGGAGACTTCACAGTGTATGGCCTTGTAATTCTCTTCCTGAATTTTGGGATATTATCCTTGTTAAAATTATTGGGAAAAAACTGCATTTGCCATGACAACTTGCAACATATAAAGCATTCATTCTAGAAATATTAAAATATCAACAGGTAAAGCATATTACAAACTATTCAACAAAAACATGCACATAAGGTTTGTTTTTATAGTTTGTAAAAAAGATTATTGTCATGTTACGGTACTAGTTCAGATTAAATAAGTAATTAGTATTATTTATATTGTATTTACAGTAAGGTGTAAACAATGCCTATTATGTTACTAGAAACTATAGTGCCTTTTGTAGCAACAGAGTGTATTTTCTTTTATTTTTTTTTTAAAGTGTTAAAGCAACAAAACAATCTGATAGCATGCAGTCAGTTTGGGCAAGGGATATATTTGAATCCATCAATCCGTACTCTCTTTTTCACATTTTTGTACATTGAGTTGGGGTGTTACTTCAACAGTGACAAGCATCTAGAGCCAGCGTTTACACCATTGAGTGGCTAGCCCTGCCATGGTAGTTCTTCCACACCACACACACACACACACACACACACACACACACACACACACACACACACACACACACACACACACACACACACACACACACACACACACACACACACACACACACACACACACACACACACACGCACACCCTATGGCCAATGTAGAGTGTCCAATCCACCTTCTACATGTCTTTGGAATGTGAGAGGAAACCCATGTGCACACATAGAGGACATGTAGACTCTGCAGAGAAGGCACCCCAGCCAAGAATCGTACTGGGAAACCAAGTGACAACATTAAATGCTGTGCCACTGAACTCCGCTGATTTGAATGACCTGTATAAATATAATTAGTATAACGTTACATTTTTAAGATTTTATACACTTGACTATTGCTTTGTTATTAAGACATTTTTAGCATTCTTTAGCCATTTTTGCTCCGGCGAGGTACACACTATTAAGCAACTGTAGAGGGTGGCAAGACTTTTTATGTGTGCGTCTACTTAAAGGTGATATGGCTCTGTATCCTTTGGTCTCTTTGGTCACTTGTGTAGTATCATGCCTATGTTAACTGTTTCCTATATCAGAATTTGACAGTTCAATGCATTTATCATAACTGGATAATAGCTCGCTCAGTGTTACTAAACCATTTAACAGCTAGCCCTGCACATACCTTTATACCTCAATGTTTAGACAGGTAACATGGCTGACAAAGAAGCATGTTTGCTTTGAATGATGTTGTGTATAATACTGAGGGCATTGCGTCCTTTGCTGCCCTTATTTTTTTTTAAAGTTGACGTGACTGTCATGATTTCAGCATTTTCATATTTACAATGGCAGTAGAACACAAACCTATTTCTGTGTTTAATAGCCTCTGACTTACTAATCTATTTATTCATCTTTCTAGTTATGTGTATGTATGTTTACATGGAATGTCCATCTGTATTCTAGTCCTTTTTCTTTGGAGTCTGGGGGTAGGGAAGCTACATATATGTTTATTTGATCTTTGAAGAAGACAAAATGTTGTTGAAGATAACTCTGAGGTACTTTGATTTGTCTATGCATGGCATTGTATTGCAATTGACTGTTTGCTTTTTGATTTATTTATTTAAATCTGTTTATAGGTTAGTACAGTGATCAAAATAAGCCATTTGCAGGCATAGTCTGGGTGAAGAAATTCACAAAAAAAAATGAGAAGTAATTAACAAACATAGATTAATCACAGACGGTACTGCAGTGAATTTTAGAAAAGGAGCATTCAGTTGTTGATGGTATTTACAACAAAAGCATACTGTATTTTTATTCCTAACATACTGGATGAAATGTGAATTCCTGAGCAATTTCTGAAATATAGAGAACCTGGCTTCTAAGTTTTTGCCTTCAATTTTTTACATTTTTTTCTGCATAAAGCAAGGCAGCATTATCTGTGTCCTGGATCGCATGACAAATGCATGACTGTGGAAGGGAAATTACATAAGGAGACCCAGGAAAGAAATCTGTGGTACCTCTTTAGAGGTGATAAAGACAGGATTTAGCTAGGGTCTACTAAATATGAAATCTCATCCAGGAAGATAGCGGTAAAACCAGCCTAAACATTGCTTTGTTACCCAAACTGGTAACAATGAGTCTAGTGAGGTTTATAGTATTGAAGACCAGGGATAAGTTCATTTAAAGCCTCAACACTACCTATCCTTTGATAAATTATTCACTAATTACTTTTGTTACTGTAAGCAATTTAATGTCAACAAAGAGGCCTTTGTAGAACCCATGATTCATGATTTCTGAATTTTGTTGTCGTGTATGAAGATAAACAATTGGTAGCAAGCAGGTTAATAAGAATTTCTGAACAGCATTCATAATTGTAATTGGTCTGTAATTATTAAGCTCTGTTGAAGTTCCACTCTTTAGAACGGGATTATACACACTTCCTCCCAGAAGGCTGTAACAGTGCTCAACTTAAAACTTCTGTTAAATATGATTGTTAAGTGATATAGCTGGGACTGAGCTAGAAGACTTTGGAATTTATGGAAAACAATCAGACCTCAAAAAGTTAGAATATATTGTCTTCTGGCGTATCTTCAGGACCATAAATATAATTATTTTAATCAGCTGCAGCTGATTTAATTTAAGTGGGTGGTATGTCCCAAGTGACTGAAATTGCTTTTTCAAAGTAAGTTCTAAATGTTTCTGTCATATCCAGTTCTGATGCATGGCAGGGTGAGAAAGGGGAGGCTTATTTCCAAGCCTCAGGATTCAGGCTATTGATCTCTGGCAATGCGTTGGGGACTTGCTTTGTAGGATGTCACAGTCAAACAGAAAATCTTCAGAAGCAAAATCAAGAATGGGGTCTGTGCTAAATGAATATTTATTCCGAACTATTTTCTACATTTTGACAGCAAGTTTCAATATACTCTTTTTAAATAAAACTTGCTGAACACATTTATGTTTTTATTACATACTGGCCAAAGACTATCCTACAGAAAATTCATTAAAAACAGTATTAGGGACATATTGTTCTTTATTATTAGCCACCATAATCTTATGCCATTGTGGTGTTATCAACAGTTATAGTAAAGCTGTGTTATAGTACCTACTTATGAATGTCTCAGAGAATGTAACTTACACAAACACATTAATAGAGAGAGAGAGAGAGAGAGAGAGACACACACACTTGGCAGTTTCTTGGAGAAGGTACGATGTACTTGTGGGAGCTTTGTGCATGATCTCTCCCTTTTTTTATCTTTCCCTTGTTTCACAGTGCAGATGAAAGAAGCTGAAGGTCATGCTGCTATGGAATGTAATTCTGACTGAACCACAGTATATGCATGAAATTGTTTCCCTTGAAAAGTTACTATAAAGGCTTTGTACTCCAGCATGCGAATCAAACTGTTCTGTGTAGTGATGACAGCAGCAAGGCCTCAGGGAAAAATCAATACAGTACATACTGTAGAAGTTCTGTTATGAATTTTAAATAACTTTTACTTCTCATGTAAAGTGTCTGCAATGAAATTAAAGCAAATTATTCTGGAAGCAGTATAAAGGAAGTATTCTGCATGATATAAGAATTCAAGCTTTTTCGCACGAGTTTTCAGTTCACCTCTTATTACAGCAGCATAGATATTCCAATGAATGATTCAGATTTTACAGTCTATACAATATTTTGAAAGATTTACTAGTAATTAATTCAGTGTTAGCTGTAAAGAATAAACAATATACAGATAAAAGCCCTGCATATAATATAGGTTCATGTCAGTACTTTCATTACAATGCACCAATATTACATCATTAATATATGTGGGTAACCTTACAAAATATAAATGCATTGAAACTCTTTTCAATACCATATGTAAAACTAATTCCTGTTAAATATCAATAACAATGTATTTGTTCAAGATTATCAAAACCTCGAGTCCTAGTCATAGACCTGCCTTGATCCCTATATTTCACGATCTCTAATTTCATACAAAATAAAGATTTCCTAATTTCCTGTCTTTTACACTTCACTGTATCTGTAGAGGGAATAAGGATAGCTGGTTACTGTTAACAAAGCAGATATGCTGAAGATTTTACGTAACAGTTTAACTGCCCTGAGAACATTCACGGCCAGATGACATCAAGGTATTAGCTATGTGTCTCTGAGGATAACAACTAGCATGTCTTATTGTATAAAGAATGATATGCTATTGTCAACAATAGTGTATGTTAAATAAAAAGCCCTACTTGATGGTTTCATGCAGTACATACGAAACAATTCAACATTATTATACCACTTCAAGCAGTATATATAAAACAGTGTGACATTGTTACCCTGCTTTATGCAGTATATATAAAACAATGTAACATTGTTATCCTGCTTCATGGAGTATATACAAAACAATGTAACATTATTATACCACTTCAAGCAGTATATATAAAACAGTGTAACATTGTTATCATGCTTTATGCAGTATATATAAAACAGTGTAACGTTGTTATCCTGCTTCATGGAGTATATACAAAACACTGTAACATTATTATACCACTTCATGCAGTATATATAAAACAGTGTAACGTTGTTATCCTGCTTCATGGAGTATATACAAAACAATGTAACATTATTATACCACTTCAAGCAGTATATATAAAACAGTGTAACATTGTTATCCTGCTTTATGCAGTATATATGAAACAATGTAACATTATTATACCACTTCATGCAGAACATACAAAACAATGCAACATTATTATACCACTTCAAGCAGTATATATAAAACAGTATAACGTTGTTATCCTGCTTTATGCAGTATATATAAAACAGTGTAATGTTGTTATCCTGCTTCATGGAGTATATACAAAACAATGTAACATTATTATACCACTTCATGCAGTATATATAAAACAGTGTAACTTTGTTATCCTGCTACATGCAGTATATATAAAACAGTGTAACATTGTTATATTGCTTCATGCAGTATATATAAAACAGTGTAACATTGTTATCCTGCTTCATGCAGTATATATGAAACAATGTAACATTATTATACCATTCCATGCAGTATATACGGAAACAGTGTAACATTGTTATACTGCTTCATGCAGTATATATGAAACAGTGTAACACTGTTATACATGTACTATATATATAAAACAGTGTACCGTTATTATCCTGCTTCATGCAGTATATACAAAACAATGTAATATTATTATACCACTTCATGCACTATATATAAAACAGTGTAGCATTGTTATACTGCTTCATGCAGTACATATAAAACAGTGTAATGTTTTTATCCTGCTTCATGGAGTATTTACAAAACAAGTAATATTATTATACCACTTCATGCAGTATATATAAAACAGTGTAACATTGTTATCCTCCTTTATGCACTATATATGAAACAGTGTAACATTGTTATAGTGCTTCATACAATATATATAAAACAGTGTAATGTTGTTATCCTGCTTCATGCAGTATATACAAAACAATGTAACATTATTATACCATGTCATGCAGTATATACGGAAACAGTATAACATTGTTATACTGCTTCGTTCATTATATATAAATCGGTGTAACATTGTTATCCTGCTTCATGCAGTATATATGAAACAGTGTAACATTGTTATACTGCTTCATGCAGTTTATGTGAAACAGTGTAACATTGTTTTACTGCTTCATGCAGTTTATATGAAACAGTGTAACATTGTTTTACTGCTTCATGCAGTTTATATGAAACAGTGTAACATTGTTATACTGCTTCATTCGTTATATATAAATCGGTGTAACATTGTTATCCTGCTTCATGCAGTATATATGAAACAGTAAAACATTGTTATCCTGCTTCATGCAGTATATATGAAACAGTATAACATTGTTTTACTGCTTCATGCAGTATATATGAAACAGTGTAACATTGTTATACTGCTTCATGCAGTATATATGAAACAGTGTAACATTGTTATACTGCTTCATGCAGTTTATATGAAACAGTGTAACATTGTTTTACTGCTTCATGCAGTTTATATGAAACAGTGTAACATTGTTTTACTGCTTCATGCAGTTTATATGAAACAGTGTAACATTGTTTTACTGCTTCATGCAGTTTATATGAAACAGTGTAACATTGTTTTACTGCTTCATGCAGTTTATATGGAACAGTGTAACATTGTTTTACTGCTTCATGCAGTTTATATGAAACAGTGTAACATTGTTTTACTGCTTCATGCAGTTTATATGAAAGAGAGTAACATTGTTTTACTGCTTCATGCAGTATACATAAAATAATGTAGCAGCATGACATGGAGTCTGTGAAGCAGTCTAGCAGCATTTTGATGAGGTTGCTTCCAGCCTTAAATCCTTAGCAGTAAATTAACATATGCTTAAGTGTGTGTGTGTGTGTGTGTGTGTGTGTGTGTGTGTGTGTGTGTGTGTGTGTCTGTCTTTGTGAATGTGTATAACTGGGGTGAATAAACCAAACAAGGTTATGTCACGGGGGCAAAGGATAGGACACATGGAAAAGGCATCATTGTTGGGAAAATAGAGCTATAAGACATCATTTGACTGACTTATAAAAATTTATCAAAAGTATTTTTCTGCTGGTCTGAAGATCCCTTTCCTAAAACAGTATTGTTGCCTGTCCAGCATCATGTCCGGTCTACTCTCTAAAAAAAAAAAAAAACTAATGTTGCGTAACTGAATAAAATACAAAATAATTTTACAATTTTAATTCACAAAGAAAAAGTCAGCTGACTGGGATTCCTGCAATTAACATTTGCATAGTGTAAACTATGTATTTCACCATACATAGCAGTGAAGTATTAGTCGAATCTATGTAACTAATCTTCAGACCACACCTTTAAACAGAGCTAGTCTTAGACAGTGACCTTCTGAGTACCTTTAAACAGATTTGGTTTTAATCAGCACACCTTTAAACTGAGCTGGTCTTTGTGACCTTCTGACCACACCTTTAAACAAAACTGGTCTTAGACAGTGACCTTCTGAGCACACCTTTAAACAGAGATTGTTTAACACAGTGACCGTCTGAGCACACCTTTAACAGATTTGGTTTTAATCAGTAACCTTCTGAGCACACATTTAAACAGAACTGGTTTTAATCAGTGACCTTCTGAGCACACCTTTAAACTGAGCTGGTCTTGGACAGTGACCTTCTGAGCACACATTTAAACAGAACTGATCTTAGAAAGTGACCTTCTGAGTATACCTATCAACAGAGCTGGTCTTAGAAAGTGATCTTATTAGCACACCTTTAAACAGAGTTGGTTTTATGCAGTGACCTTCTGAGCATGCCTTTAAACTCAACTAATTTTACACAGTGACCTTCTGTGCACACATCTGTGCAGGGCTGGTTTTAGACTAGGTTAGGTTCAGTGTAGAGGTCACTACCAAGCTTCTGTCAAAATCCATTTACACAGCCTGAGATGTGAGGGCCACCAATCCTCCAGAAGTATTGAGGATCTGTCTGTTTCATCTTGCATTTTATGCCTCATTTTTGAAAGAGGATGACTTGATTGTCCAGAAGAGTTACACATGTGCCCGTCAACATTGTTAGACCCACAGGTGCATGACTTGCTTTTGATCACTTCTAAAGCATTCACAATTATCAGCTTGTTGAACTAAACATTTATACAGTCATTTCTTATCCTTAATCAGGAATTTGAAGCACTGTGATAAACAGCTGTGTGCTACTGTTAATGCTGAGTTTTTATTATAAACATCATATCAAGGCATGGGCAGAAGAGCTGTTTCTTGGCATTCTGCCAGCTTGAAGGCTTGATGATATGATGTCATTTTCAATGCATTTTTTTTTCTAATGCAAAAAATATCTATACTATAAGCTTGCTCTCTTAAAAGAGCTTTCTTTTTCACTTATTAGACAATCATGGCATTTCAGGAGTATATAGGCTTAAATGCATTAATTAATTCATTCATTCTCCAGTACTCATTTTATCTTGTTCAAAGTTGGATGGGGAGCTGGAACCTATCCTGACATGCAATGGGTCCAAGGCAAAATACTAGTCTTATATGGGATATCAGTCTTTGCATGATGTACACACAAACACACACACACACCCCTATGGGCATTTTAAAGGGCCACCAATTCATCAAAAGGCATGTCTTTTGGCTGTGTAAAAGAATTCAGAGCTCCTGTTGCAAACCCACATGGACAATGGAAACACATGCAATCTTGGTATAAAAGGCACTCCTGCTCAGAGAAGAATGACAGTACCATCCCAACATTAGATGAAATGGCATCCTAGGCAAAACTCTCTATAGTGCCCAATTTCCCCTCTCCATTCCTCCCTCGGACCACATCACACATCCCTTAGTGCCCCCCCACATCCCCTATCAAGGTCTCCCTATATCAGACAGATTACTTTTCTACCTTTTCTTATATTTTGTCTTATTCTTCAACTTTTACCTGCATCCTTTCCACACACCCTAACTGGACCAGACTACATTGTAATAATTGTGGAGGAATCAACAGAATTAAGCCAGGGATCTTGGACTAAGACACCAGAAGCCATGGGGTTTTAGACATTTTGAGGTGAATTTTAGAGTTTTTTTTTAGTCTTTTAATTCTGTGATGACCGGAATGAAAATCATGACTATGGAAAGAAATTCAGTCTTACTTTACAAATTTGCTTTTTCCTGCATCTTTTCAAAACTTATTAACCGACCAAGAGTGTCTCTATAATAACAGTAGAATAAATAATCAAATTAAGTCAGGGATCTCAGGGCACTAGGCCTACAGAGGTGATGGGGTTATAGATGCTGTGAGGTGCATTTTAGAGATATTTCCATCCTACATATCAAAGAAGAAATATGTTGCATTTGACAAAATATCAATTCACAAACTGGAAGACAAATGCTCTTGAGTATACATAAATTGTATTTGGGGATATAGCCTTCATCCCCCTCCCCTACAACAAAGATAGCCACCTTCTGTGTATTTTTTTTTTGTTTTAGAATGGTATGAAGGCAAATGGCCATAGTTATATATTACAACTAGCTGCTCTCAAAACTATATATAGCATGCCTGCTCCCCCCCTCCCCCCAAAACAGTGATGCCTTCTGTGTGCTATTCTGATATTAGAGTGGGACAAAAATGAAAGAGCAAATAGAACATAGTAGCTGTCAGACACACACACACACACACACACACACACACACACACACACACACACACACATATATATATATATATATATATATATATATATATATATATATATACAGCAGAGTGCCACCTTACCTCTATCTCTCCAAAATAATCTCCTGTATATGCTTCTAATGTTTCATTTCATACCTCCTGCTCATGCCATGCCAGACTACCAAAGATAGCCATTTATGTGTGATGCTGTTGCTTATGGTGGAAAGAGAAAGCAAAATCATGGCTCCAGTTGTTACTCTTAAATGCATTGCATTTTTCTCCATAGCCAGTCTCAGCAATTCTGATTTGTCTGTGTACATCTCAGATGTCACACTCTTATACAACAATCACTTTCTCATCTTTGTAGCAAAATAATAAGGGACAAATCCCAAAACATTGGGGAAACAAAGGCTTAAAATCATTGACAAATTTTAAATATTGTTCTTAAATACTTGGATGGCTGATAGAATCATATGCTTGAATAGTTTTCATTTTATGCAGGATATGAAGTCAGAAACTAACGGTCTGTTATTATTTACAGACTGTAACCCTCTATGACTGAGATGAAAACCACAAATTTTATGATGAACAAATAAAAAAAAGAGACAAATTCAGGAGCATTTATAGTTCAAAATGTGCATGCTTAAGAACTGGAGACAAAAACAAAAGTAATGGTGGGGGATGGCCAAATATCAGGAACAATGTTTAAATATTACTCAGGTTCACTAAATCATTATTAAAACAACAGGTTTTGCATCAATATGCATTTTCTAAACAATAACAAATGTGAAACTCTGAAGTTTGACATTACTGACTGATTGCAGTTCACTTAAAAATTAATATATGAATAGACTTAATATCAAAATGCATTTTCTGAACAAGAAGTACAAAACTCTAATGTCCAGCATTATTGACTGACTGTAATTCATTTAAAAGTTAACAAAGCAATAGGCTTTCCATTACTAACATACCGCTCAATCTCTTAGCACATGTTGTTGTTTTTGTGTCTTTTGGCTTTTCCCGGTTAGGGGTCGCCACAGCGGAACTCTAATGATTGGCAGTAGATTTTTACATGCCGAGTTGCCAGCCCTGACACACAACCTTCAATGAAGGTACGCCCATTCATGCATGTCTCCACACAGAAGACGATCTAGCTGAGAATCGAACAGGACAACGTCTTACTGTGAGGTGACAACGCTACCGCAGCACCACCACCGAGGTATGTTCTTAGCACATGAATTCTGGAAAAAGCAAAATTAAGGGGGGAGGGGCCAAAAAAACAGGGATACATCTTTAATTATTATTCTTATAAACTTATAAAATTGCTAGAATAACAGGCTTTGCATCAAGATACATTTTCTCAAGGATATGAAGGCTAAAACTCAAATCTTTATTATTTAAAGAATTTAATCTTCACTGATTTGAAAGAAAACCACAACTTTGTGAGGAGAAGAAAAGTATGAGGAAAAAATCCTGACATTGTGAGAAATTCTGGACAGCTGAGAGGCATGGCGACTGACTGGTAATCCTCAGTGATTTGCCAGAAAAATCAACGATTTTATGAGTAACAGCAACAATAGAATAACAGCATTTGCATCAACATGATTTTTTTTAAACAATAAGATGAACAAAACTTTAATGAATTTACCAGTAAACTAAAGGATTTTGTGAGGGATAGGTTGAAAATATAAACAGTACCTTGTTTCCCATTGGCCCTTTTTTTCAATTATAAAGGAATTCCCAGTACTATTCTAGCATGTCCAAAGGTCAGTTGTCAATCTCCTCTCTGGTCCAGCTGGTGAATCTGGGAATCTTGAGGCAATGTTACAACTGCCTCATGTACACAGACAACCCTCTCCTCCTCCCAACAAATTCCAACACATGTGAGAGATGCAACCATATAGCCAAACTGGAGGCTAATCTCTCTCAACTCAGTACTGGCGAAACCTGTCAGGAGGAGAAGGAAACCACACTCACTACAATTCCAGTCTCACATAGACCTACCACGACAGCAAACCAAACACATAAACACACAAAAACATACTCGGAAGCTCTAAATAAAAATCTGCCTAAGCAGCAGAGACCTCCAAAGCAGACACTCAAGCAACCACTACCCCAAAACAAAACACGTGCAATACATAGCTCACAAAGCCAGTGTGCTGAACAGTCACAGCCCTTAAGGCTAAACAACACACCTGATACAGTTGTAATAGGTGACTCTATCGAGAGGCACACTGACGTCCCGCTCACCAGGCTGAACAAGGAGAAGGTCACGGTGAGCTGCCTGTCGGGTGCTAGGATCCGCCACATAACACAAGCACTCAGGTCACTCCAAGGCAAGTACAAATATGACTCAGTCATTGTCCATGCTGGTGTGAATGACCTGAGACGTACCTCCCTGGACTACATGAAAAGAGACATAGAGGAGCTCTCTGAGCATGTGGCCCAGGCCGGTATGACCCTGACCTTGAGTAGCATCTTACCCTCACCAAGAATGATGCCACAATATGAAGACAAGATGATCAATTTCAACAATTGGCTTAAGTATCGGTGTCATTCAAAGGGGATTTAATGCCTGTCAGCCTGGGATGACATGCTTGACAGGCCACGATGCTTCACTAGGGACGGCTTGCACCTGTCACCCCTGGGCTTTTGGATATTGGCAAAGGCTCTTGCTACCCCCATAGTGCCTTTTTTAGGCAAAGCTCAAAAGACAAACCCACCTCCATAGGTATCACAAGGGATAAGAAACTAAGAGTAATGCTACTCAATACCAGAAGTCTAAACCTCAAGATGCATGCACTCGAAACTCTCCTTAGCATGGAGAACATCGATATCTGTGCAGTAACAGAAACCTGGTTCAAGGCTCCCGAGAGCACCCCAGCACTACCAGGTTATACCTCATTCCATGCTTTTTGGCCCCAAAACTTGGACCAAACCAGAAAAGGAGGGGGAGTATCAATATTTGTCAAAGATAGCCATACCTCCAGGTTGGTGGCACAGCACGAAGCATCACAGACTATCCATGTGCAACTAACAGTGTTTAAAACTGCCTTCCTGTTTATAGCCTACTACAGACCTCCCTCCCAAACCCAGGAACCCCACTTGGCCTTCCTGAGAACACTGGAAAATATGAAGGTCTCTCCAAACACCATTATATTGGGCGACTTCAACTACCCAAACATAGACTGGGAGCATTACTCTAGCTCCAACACCCTAGCTCAAAGGTTCCTAGAATTTATAAACTCAAATGCTATGGAACAACTTGTTACCACTCCCACAAGAGGGGAAAACATACTGGACCTGATCATCACCAACATGGGGACTCTATGCTCCAGACCAGAAGTGTATCCCTCACTGGTAAGATCTGACCATAAACTAATCTCACTGGATATTCACATCCCGACCCCACCCCCTGCCCAGAAAACCATAGTGAAAAACTTCTCTAAAGCAAATTTCACACTCCTCAAAACCGAGGTGGAATCCTTCAAAGCCCCTGGGCCTGTGGAAAATACAGCCCAGACCGCAGAATCCTTTATAAACGCATTCTATGAGCACCTTCAGGAATGCATGGATCATACAATCCCAAATAAAACCAAGACCCAATCCTCCAAAGGCAGACGTCCTGTCTGGTGGACCCCAGCCATAAACAAACTATACAATAGAAGGAGGAAGTTACTACATGATGGAGCAAAATCCCAAAAAGGGAAGGCATCTCTTATCAGTGTTAGCAAAAAACTACGGGCACTCATAAAATTGTCTAAGGCCAGCTTCAAGAGAAAAATTGCACAGGACACTAAGGATAATCACAAGGCTTTCTTTAGTTATGTTAGGAACCTGGGTGGGAATTCCTAGATATGCTCAGAATTAGTCCAAAATGGCAAAAAGTACACCGAACCCACAGACATTGCCAACATCCTAGCTGACAGGTTCAGCGCAAACTTCTCACCCCCCCCCCACCAAAAGGGCAAATATCTATCCCAGCAGAGTGCTGCCCCCCTGACATCTCAGATGCTCAGATAAGAGCCGCCCTCTCCAAAGCAAAAAACGCAGCATCAATGGGACCAGACGGTGTCCCGGGCTGCATCCTACATGAACTCCAAGAAGAGCTAAACCCAAACATAAAACTACTGTTCAATCTCTGCCTTACCACAGGATATGTACCCAAAGAGTGGCATACAGCAACAGTGGTCCCTCTCCACAAAGGTGGTGCCTCAACGGATCCAGGAAACTATCACCCCATAAACCCGACTAGCTTGGTCTGCAAAGCTATGGAAAGGATCATCATGGACCTCATAAAAAAAGATATTGGGGACCTACAGACACTGGATTCTACCCAGTTTGGCTTTGTTAAGGGCAGATCCTGCCTCTTAAACCTGGTTGATTTCTTTGAAACAGTCACCAAGACCATTGACAAGGGGAAGGTGGTCCACACAGCCTACCTGGACCTCGCAAAAGCCTTCGATACAATACCCCACTCAGGCATTATAGATAAGCTCACCAGCTTAAATATAAACCCCTATATCACTAAATGGGTTGCAAACTGGCTCAAGGACAGAACCCACATGGTTGGAATTGCTGGAGCCATGTCAGACTCCAAACCAGTTACAAGTGGTGTCCCACAAGGCTCAGTCCTGGGACCTCTCCTGTTCGGTATATATTTCTCGGAGGTACAGGCCAACACGGAAGGACTGTGGCTGACCAAGTTCGCAGATGACTGCAAACTGGGCGCTATAATTGACTCTCCAGCTGACACAAGCATCCTCCAAAAAGGCCTCATAGAAACAGACAACTGGTGCCAGAGCCATGGCCTCAAGCTAAACGCCAAAAAGTGTATAGTCATTCCCTTTGGCAAAAACAAAGTGCCCACAAATTACCACATAGGTGGTAATCCATTAAGTACAGAAGAAGTAATTAGGGATCTGGGGACCCAAGTTGATAGCAATCTCTCATTTGACAACCACGTGGCCAAAGTGGTTAGAAAAACATTTTATATAGCCCACCTAATCATGAAGGGATTCACATCTAGATCAGGGGAGGTCATCGTGCCTCTCTACTCATCCCTCATCAGGCCTATAATTGAGTACAATGCCCATTTTGGGATGTACCTTACCAGACACCTGCAGCAACTGGAAAGACCCCAAAAGTACCTCACCAAGAGGATCAAAAGGCTCAAACAGATGCCATATGCTTCCCGGTTAGAGAAACTCCAGCTCTACTTAGTGGCATACCGCCTGCTCAGAGGCAATCTGTGCCTGACGTATAAAGCCATGTCCAACCCAGAATTAATGGACATGCTGCACCTCAGAAAATCCAAATCTCATCGAGCTACGCACTCGAGAGACTTGAACCTCAGCACTGAAATAAATAGGACATGCTGGATGGACAGATTCATAACCCAGAGGCTTCCTTCACTCTGGAATAAAATCCCAGTCCAGGTTAGGCAGAGTCCCTCATTGACGCTCTTCAAGAGGAATCTTGATGAGTGGTTAGGGGATCATAGGTTTACCCCCGGGTATCACTTCTGTGTCACTGTTAGACAGAGGCACAGTATACTAACCTCGAAAAAGGGCATAGCAAAATTAATTTAAAATGGGTGGCGAAAGCCAAACACACTCTGGCTAGGCTTATAAATGCCCTAGGGCAGATAGCCTAGTATGAACCTATGAACCTATGATAGTTTGTAAAATAAGAGGTAGTTTGGAAAAATCAAGGACCACTGGCCATGAATACATTTGCGAGGTACCTGCTCTTCAAATGGTTCCACTGGTCATATCCAGATACCTGCCAGGATTAAATAAATATACAAAAAGTACCTTATTCTGTTGGTAGCTGTTACTGCTGTCCTTCACAGTGATTATAACCACTTCCTGTTTACTGTTAAATATGCATGGGCTTTTTACTGCTTCTCGTGTGACCATATGACAGCAATGAGTAGGAAGTCTGCATCTACCCCATAGGATGCAGTGCAGCTAAGGGGTCCTCCCTCTTATTTATTTGTTCATTTTATTTAAAGAAATAGGGAAAGATAAGTAAGTAAGTAAATACATGAATGAATGAATGAATGAATGAATGAATGAATGAATGAATGGTAGAGTGGGGCAGCAGTCTACTTTGCATATGCTTAAGGCTGGCCATGGCTGTGAGGCAACAACGCTAAGTATTGTCTCACTGTGATGTTTTTAGATGCATTAATTTCATTACTGGTTCCTCGAATTGGTCTCTACAGGTCATTAGAGGGTTTATTTCATTTGTTCCAATGTTCTGTAGTACAGTTCGGGCAACCAATGGTAGTGATAACAATATTTTCAGTAATGTTTCTTGTACTTTTCCTAGAAGATATGTGATAAACCAGCATATTTTCTGGCAGTCATTGTTGTGAAGTTTATAATTAATAAGAATCAAAATGAACGATGTCTAGTGTATGAAAATATGGGGTATATTTCTTTTATTACTTCTGCACTTACAGTTAATGGAGGAAAACTTTTTTATATATCTAGTGTTTTGACAACTATAAATGGACATGATAGTGCCCCAGAGTGATGATATTTGACACTGGAGGACATGATTCTTTCATGACTATGCATATATTCTCTCTTTGTGCGGGGTGTTTATAGTGGGTGGACAGACATTTCACTAGGTTTATTTTTATAATTTTTAAGTCATACTTACCATCAACAAAGATGTACTCCATTTCGGGCATCATACATCGCTGGAATGTGTACATCTATTGTCTTAAAGAAGAGTGTCTGACTTGAGGGGACAGATATAACATCCATCTTAGCCTGTTTATACAGCTCTGCATTCTATTTAAACTGTTTTTGTGTTGATTAACTGTTTTGCACTCTTAAAAAGTTATTTGTTGCTTAATTTTACCTGTAGGCTAACACACTCAAGTGTGCTAGCCACTTAAAAGCATTTACTGAATGTTTTTTTCCTTGTCTCTGTAAAAAAAAAATTCTCTTGTTTTCCCACCTTACTGAACTAGAGTAGTCCAGTTTCAGAGTTGCTGATCCCTGGGCTTTGTTTTTAGTTCCTGTTACTGATCCAGTGCCTTATTAGGAAGGAGGGAAGTTTCTTTGCTTACCAGTGGGAGTGGGAAGCACTGAGCAGCCTTTTTGTCCGAATTGGTGAAGTTTCAGCCAGAAACTTGTAGTCTATTGGTCGTTTTGGGCCAATTCCTAGCTCCTTTCAGCCCCCTGCTATAAAACACGCTAAACACGCGTTTTCCAGCTTGTACCAACTCTGCACAGATCCTCGTGGTGGCCTGCAGAGTGATCCAAGCAACAGAGAGCTAAAAGAGTGACTTTCTACCAGATATAAGTATTTTTTGTGGCTTTCCCACTGTTATTAAGCTAGCGACTGCATTTCGCCTGTTTTACTGCTACTTTAAGTGATTTCTGCATTTTACACTGTTTATTGCACTTTAAGTTACTAATTGTTGCAAATTGTTTCTGTAGGCTACACACTAAAGTGCGCTAGCCGATTTACAGCATTTATAGCATTTACTGTCTGTTTTTTTCCTTATCTCTGTAATAAAAAAAAAAATCTCTTGTTTTCCCACTTTACTGAACTAGAGTATTCCAGTTTCAGAGTTGCTGATCCCTGGGCTTTGTTTTTAGTTCCTGTTACTGATCCATTGCCTTATTAGGAAGGAGGGAAGTTTCTTTGCTTACCAGTGGGAGTGGGAAGCACTGAGCGGCTTTTTTGTCCGATTTGGTGAAGTTTCAGCCAGAAACTAGTAGTCCATTGGTCGTTTTGGGCCAATTCCTAGCTCCCTTCAGCCTCCTGCTATAAAACACGCTAAACTGTACTGCTGATCTAACCAGCATATCCTATAACTGAAAAGTTCATCTCTACTTGATTCCCAAGTAGACTATTCTCTATCTGTAAAGCCTAGCACTTACTCCTACAGTACTTGCACCTTGATAAAGCACTCTTATTATAGATAGTACCCCACCAGCCTAAAACCCACTTCCTCCGGAGTCCTTTGAAAGTTCTTTATCTACTACTTCTAGTATGTCGAGGGATCAGTTGCTAGTGTCCTCTCCAGCTCAACTGGTGAACCTGGGAATATTGAGGCAATGTTACAATTGCCTCATGTACACAGACAATCCTCTCCTTCTCCCACAAAACACAAATACATGCGAGAGATGCAACTATACGGCCAAACTGGAGGCTGAGCTCTCTCAACATAGGACTGGCAAGACCAGACAGGAGGAGAAGGTAACCACACACAATACATACCCAGTCACACATGGTACCATCACAACTTCAAATCATACACATACTCACACAAAGACATACTCGGAGGCTCTGATCAAAATTTACCAAAACAGCAGAGGCCACCAAAGCAGACACCCAAACAACTACCACCTCACGACCCAACACATGCAACACATAGACCACACAGTCAGAGTGTCAAACAGTCACAGCCCTTAAGGCCAAACAAAATGCCAGACACACTTGTCATTGGTGATTCCATAGTCAGACACACTGGCGTCCGCTCACCAGACTGAGTAAGAAGAAGGTCACAGTAAGCTGCCTGTCGGGCGCTAGAATCCGCCACATAACGCAAGCACTCAGGTCTCTCAACAGCAGGTACAAGTGCGACTCAGTCATTGTCCACGCTGGTGTCAGCGACCTGAGACGTACCTCCTTGGACTACATGAAAAGGGACATCGAGGAGCTCTCTGATTATGTAGCCCAGGCAGGTATGACCCTGACCTTGAGCAGTATCCTACCTTCACCTAGAATGATGCCACAATACAGTGATAAGATGATCAGCTTTAATAATTGGCTTAAATTCTGGTGTCATTCAAAGGGGATCCAATGTCTGTCTGCCTGGGATGACATGCTGGACAAGCCACGCTGCGGGCGGCTTGCACCTGTCACCCTGGGCTTCCGGATATTGGCAAAGGCTCTTGCCACCCCATAGTGCCTTTTTAGGCAAGGCTCAAATTCTAAACCTACCACCCTAGAACACCAAAAAGAAAAACTAAGGGTAATGCTGCTCAATGCCAGAAGTCTCAATCTCAAGATGCACGCACTCGAGGCCCTTCTCAATATGGAGAACATCGATGTCTGTGCTGTGACAGAAACCTGGTTCAAGGCTCCTGAGAGCACCCCAGCACTAACAGGTTTCACCTCATATCATGCGTTCCGGCCCCAAAATCTGGACAACACCAAGAAAGGAGGGGGGGTGTCCATATTCATAAAGGACACCCACACCTCAAGGTTGGTGGCAGCACGATGCATCGGAGACCATCCAGGTGCAATTAACCATAGGCAAGACTGCTCTGCAATTTGTAGCATGTTACAGGCCACCCTCTCAAACTCAGGAACCTCACATGGCCTTCCTGAAAACATTGGAGGGATAAATGTATCTCCAAACACCATCATACTAGGTGACTTCAACTACCCTAATATAGACTGGGAACACTACTCAAGCCCGAACACTCTAACCCAAAGATTCCTGGAGTTCATAAACTCAAATGCCATGGAACAACTAGTCACCCTCCCACAAGAGGTGAAAACATACTTGATCTCATCATCACGAACATGGGATCAAAATGTTCAACACCGGAAGTATACCCCTCACTGGTGAGATCAGATCATAAACTAATCTCGCTGGAGGTCCTCATCCGCCCCACCTGAAACAAAAAGACCACAGTGAAAAACTTCTCAAAAGCCGATTTCACACTTCTAAAACTAGTGTGGTCTCCTTTAAGGCCCCTGAGCCAGTGGTAAACATTACTCAAACCGCTGAATCACTTACAAATGCCTTCTACCAGCACCTACAGGACTGCATGGATCAGGCAATCCCAAACAAAACTAAGACTCTCTGTACCAAAGGCAAGCGTCCAGTCTGGTGGACCCCAGCCATAAACAAGCTCTACAACAAAAGGAGGAAGCTACTACAAGATAGAGCAAAATCCTTGAAAGGTAAGACGCCTTTGATCATTATAAGTAAAAACTAAGAGCTCTCATAAAATCATCCAAGGCAAATTTTGAGAGAAAAATCGCCAAGGACTCTAAAGACAATCATAAGGCCTTCTTTAGCTATGTTAGAAACCTAGGAGGAAACTCCCAGATATGCTCAGAATTAGTTCAAAATGATGTGAAAATTACTGAACCTACACACATTGCTAACATACTGGCTGACAGGTTCAGTGCAAACTTCTCCCCCTCCCCAAAGGAGAGATATCTATTCCAGAGGATTGTAGCCCCCAAACATCTCCAACGCCCAGGTGAGAACTGCCCTCACTAAGGCAAAAACACAGCATCCATGGGACGGATGGTGTCCCCGGCTGTGTGCTTCATGAACTCAACGAGGAATTAAACCCACAGTTAGGACAGCTGTTTAATCTTAGCCTCACCTCAGGATCACGTGCCAAGGAGTGGCGCCGCGCGACTGTGGTCCCACTTCATAAGGCGGTGCCTCCACAGACCCTGGAAATTACCGCCCCATTAGCTTGACAAGCCTTATCTGCAAAGCCATGGAGAGGATCATAATGGAACTCATAAATAAAGACACAGGAACTTGCAGACTTTGGATCCAACCCAGTTTGGCTTTGTCAAAGGCAGATCCTGCCTCTTAAACTTGGTTGACTTTTCGAGACAGTCACCAAGGCCATTGATGAGGAAAGGCAGTCCATACAGCCTACCTCGACCTGGCAAAGGCCTTGACACAATACCCCACTCAGGTATCATCGAAAAACTCATCAGCTTGAATGTAAACCCATACATCACAAGATGGGTTGCAAACTGGCTAGCGACAGAACCCACAGGGTCAGAGTTGCTGGAGCCATGTCAGACTCAAAGCCTGTCACAAGTGGTGTCCCACAGGGCTCAGTCCTGGGTCCACTCTTGTTCGGCATCTACTTTTCTGAAGTACAAGCAAACACAGGAGGGTTATGGCTGACAAAGTTTGCAGATGACTGCAAACTGGGCCATAGTCGAAAACACATCTGACACAGATATCCTCCAGAAGGGCCTCACAGAAATGGATAACTGGTGCCAGAGCCATGGCCTGAAGTTAAGCGCCAAAAAATGCATAGTCATACCCTTCGGGAAAAACAAGGTTACCCCTAGCTACCATATAGATGGCAATCCACTGAGCACAGAAAAAGTCATCAGGGATCTGGGGACCCAAGTTGACAGTAGCCTTTCGTTTGACACTCATGTTGCTAAAGTAGTTAGGAAAACCTTCTATATCGCCCACCTGATCATGAAGGGATTCACATCTAGATCAAGGGAGGTCATCGTCCCCCTGTACTCATCACTCATTAGACCTATGATTGAGTACAATGCCCGTTCGAATGTATCTGACCAGACACCTGATGCAGCTTGAAAGGCCCCAAAAGTTCCTCACCAAAAGGATAAAGGGTCTCAAAAATATGTCTTATGCTGCCCGACTGAAAGAACTCCAGCTCTATTCAGTCTCATACCGCTTGCTCAGAGGTGACCTGTGCCTGACATATAAGGCCATGTCAAACCCAGATTTGATGAATATGCTTCACCTCAAAAATCTAGATCCCTCAGAACCACAAGGCGGAGACTTACACCTTGACACGGTTATAAATAGAACGTGCTGGAGGGACAGATTCATCACCCAGAGACTCCCTATGCTGTGGAACAAAATCCCGGTACATGTGAGGCAGAGCACCTCGCTGGCCTTGTTCAAGAGGAATCTTGACCAATGGATGGGAGATCGCAGATATACCCCAGGGATTACTTCAGTGTCACTGCTTGACAGAGGCACAGAAAAATGATAGGCATAGTTTTTATTCAAACTAAAGGGGTGGCGAAAGCCACATAACTATGGGCTAGGCTTATAAATGCCCTTGGGCAGATAGCCTAGTATGAACCTATGAACCTATGAACCTATTATTGGCATGGTGTGTTAAAGACAGCTGTTGCTTTTACACTTTTGCTTCTATATGAAGATGTATAGAGCTCAGGGCATGTTTGGTCAGGCACAACAATGGCATATATTTTGGATGTGGAGGCAGTATGCAGACTGAAGTTCTTGCTGCTGTTCCTTGAAATCTCAACAGTCATATTATATTTAATGCATAAAGAGACTGTATGTAACAGAATGTCACTTACACCCTTATCAGCAATTACAGTGTGAAGGTAAATTCACTGCTTTTGTTAAAACAAAATCAACATTATGCAACTATAGTCCTTTGTAGTAAAATGTTGTTGTTGGTCTTTTTGGCTTTTTCCCGGTAAGGGGTCGCCACAGCGGAACTCCAGTCTGCTAATGATCGGCAGTAGATTTTTACGAAACACCAAGGTGCCAGCTTGATGCCTAACCTTCAAAGAAGTGTGTAGTTATTACTTAAATGAATAAAAAGGTAGCCGATCAAATCTTGAGTGACTCATACAATTGATGTTGGAAGGCACCCTGGAATTCTGATTATTTCATGGTTATTTGTCTAATACCATTGCTTGAAGCCACAAGTGAGTCATGAGGTCATGGGGAATAATATCAGAGATGTTATTTCTCATTCATTCATTCATTTATTCAATTATTCATTTATTCTCTGTTAGGTACCTGCTTTATCCTATTCAAGATGGTAGGGACCTGAAGTCAAACCCATGCAGGCACATTACACCAGCAAAAGCACACATTCTCCTAGAGCAAATTTCCAGAATCACCATATCACTTAACAACATGCCTTCTGGGTATGAGACAGAAGCCAAGCTCTCAGCAAACACCTGTACAGACACAGGGAAGACATGCAAACTCTGCACAGAAGTGAACTGAACAAGATCAACAAGTGCTGTGAGGCAGCAGTAGTCACTCAATAACTCATTTACATATCAGATTTAAAGTATAAGAACATGGTGCAGCTGAGAGAGATGATATATAATTGGTTGATATATATAAAAAATATCAGAATTCTTGTCACTAAGTGCAGTATGACCTTGGGAGTTTTCCAGGGCAAACTGCACGAGGAAAATATGTATGATATTTCCATGTGCCTCATTATGTATAGCAAGTCTAACACACACACACACACACACACACACACACACACACACACACACATATACCGATGTGTCTGCCAATTACAGCCAATTTAGCGGTCTGCCTATTATTAAATAAATTAATAAATACATAAAACATGCCAACAGTAATATATTTCAGCTTGTTGTCAGATGCATGTACTATAAAACATTGCTACCCCCAAAGATATATCTACCAGTTACAGCCACTTTCTTGACTATGTATACCTCATATGTCTGTGATCAAAAAAATGAATAAAACCAGAAATAATAGCTATAGCAATATATTTCTACTTGCTGCTCAGACACATACATTGCATCCCACCACAACCACTCACAAACACACACACACACACACACACACACACACACACACACACACACACACACACACACACACGCAACAAGCATTTACTTTATTGATTGTGTAGACCTCAGGTGTCTGATTTTAATCAAATGATATAAAAATATAAAATGAACACACTAATGTATTTCAGCTTGTTGCTGTCAGGTGCAACCTATAACAACCTCCTATACACACAGTCACTCACACATGCACATCCACATACACACAGTTGTGCTCACCAGTTACAATGACTTTATTGGCTATGTACCTCTCAAATGTCTAATTGTGATCAAATAAATGAGTGAATGTATACATTAATAGCCACAGTGCAATATTTCAGTTTGTTGATGTCTGAAGCATGTAGTATAGCCCATTCCACCCCTTATATTTACATACATGCACAAACTAGATGACCACTTTGAATAAAAACTGAACAGAATCTTATCAACTGTTAGTGAAGAGGTAGCAAATAACATTATATTTCATTACATAATTATGAAGTAGGTTGATATGCGTCCATCAGCCTTGCCCTTTGTCTATACCCCTTTCTTGCACTTGCCCCTCACATACCCCCTTTCCTTGGTCATCCAGCCATTTAAATCATATTGAATGTATATGACTAATCTTACAGTATACAAATACTTCCTGTAATTTGTTCCAGATATCAACTGTAACCTTTTAAAAAGTACTTTTTGATAGCTATAGTGAGGTTTACACCTTTGGTATGATAATCATAACCCCTTGGCCTACCCTATCTTTCCTGTTTAAATTTGTACTGTCATAACCTTGTGGAACTATGTCCTGTCTATTCTTTCTGTCCTTTCTTCAAGAGAAAATTCTTACTTCCTACAGATGTTTTGTACCTTATAGCCTGCAACCATCTTGTCACTGGCCCTACACTGGACATTTTTCTATTTCGTACTACTCTTCTTTATGTGAGCATCACATTTTCACAGTGCTGTAGTTATAGCCTGAGAGGAGATCTGTAGAATAGGAAAACCACTTCTGCTCCTTGACTCTATTCCTTTTAGGACTGATACTAGTACGTTGACTGCTTTATTTTGTTTGTTTGTTTGTTTGTTTTAGAAAATAATTTTCTACAGTCACAGTCGTATCTGTGAAGCCCTTTTCCTGCTCTTTGCTCCTCAGAATGATACCCTTCTCCTTGTATTTTCTCTAGTACCTCTGGAATCCATGAGAAGCCCCTTGAATTGCCCTACATTGAATGCTAACCTATCTCTGTGACTCCCTTCTCTTTGAACTCCTATGCTAAGACACACTGTTCCCCCAACTATGAGACTAACTACAAAAAATCCACACTACAACCTAAGAAGCCAGTCCCCTTATAAACATACTCTCATAACTCCATCCACTAAACTTCATTCCAAAGACCACAGCTTTTTTTCTCCCTGCCTATAAACTGTGTCAGTCTTTGCCACCTGATCTTACTGAAGCCAGCTACAAACAATTAAGATATCAGTTCAAACAATATCTAACTGAACAATATAAGCTCACATGTCAGAGCACAGGACATGCCACCTTACTTCCATGATTGTACTATTACATTAATTTCAGGAAACCTTAGCTACTTAATCTCCCAAATTCTCCAACATGTATTTATTTATTTATTTATTTTATTTATTTAAATTTGTTGACCGGGAGTGTCTGACTGGACGTAGGTCCATTTTCAGCAGAGGCCTGGGGAGAAAAGCTCCACAGTTAAAATAAACAGACAGTATTTACACTGGATTACATAGTGATTAACAATTTACATAGTAATTACTTACAACATATTTACAGATGAAGAACATAGTACATCAGTAGACAACTAGAATCTTTATCTGTGAAGTGCATACCAGACATTAACAAATGTTACAAGAAGAAGTTGTTCATGCTGTATAATAAGTACTGGCTTATGAGCATCTGAGCTTGCTATAATCAAGGTAGTTAGTGGAGTGGAAAGAAAGGTAGTGGTTGGATGGGGTGGGTGATATTAGAGTGGGAGTTTCAAGGGCATAGCCAGCATGTTTTTAGTTGTGCTTTTAGTAAAGGTATAACTACATTTTTTGTAGTTAGTTAAACATATAAACTCATCCTCCCAGTTCCTCATGTGCCCTATCCATTCCCTACTATATATTTAATATCCACGTCTCTTGTTATTAGTTCTATTGTTGTAGCTCTTAGTATTCTACAATCTCTACTCTCTTCACAGCTAAAAACCTTCCTTCCTTAGTTCTACACGCTATACCTATTCTTTTGGCTGGACCACATTGACCTATTAACACCTATATTATGGATTGTATACTCCTGACCCTACTTCTTTTTTGAACTGCCTAGTAAATATGTGTATATTTGTTAACATCTACGTTAAGTTTTTAAACAAAAAATCATCTTTATTAAACCATCACTTATGACCTAGGCAATCGTACATCTATATAAATGAAAACAAGCCACCGACACAATCCTAGTTACAATCATTTTACATCACAAACCATGTTGACACGCTCCCAGTTGCAAACATTATACATCATTTATAATCTACCCACTCATTTTCAGTCAAACATTACATAGTACATTTAAGTCTGGTCTTCTTTTAAACCTATTTCCTACAATTCCAATTTTTTCGTATGTAGTTTGCTCCTACCCTTTTCTAAAGATCTGGATTCCAATTATTTTATCTCTGTTACTATATTCACTACTTCTAATATAGTTGGTTTAGATTTTGATTTCCATTTTCTAGTAATTGCTTTTTGGCAGCCACCATAATTAGACACAGGAAGGCCTTACGATGTCTAGGAAATTCTAATTCTATATCATAGCTCAGAAAAATAATCTCCCTGTTCACACCAATCTACCCACTCACCATCTCTGGCAGTGCATCCCAAAGGGAATCCTTAAAGTTCACCAACTCACCGGGCTCCCAGAAAATTTGTTCCAAATTACCTCTTTCTTCCCTGTCACACCTCCATTTGCTATCTACCTGAAAAAAATTATCTAGAGTCTACTTGGGGTATAAAAATATCTATGTAAACATTTTCAAGCAAAAATTCTAAATCTTCTATATTTTGTTGCATTTTTGGGAGCTATACATGTATCCTCCTATTGTTTCTTTGTGAATTGTTTATCTAAGCTCTCTTCCAATCCTTAAAACTCCAACCAGAGTGCAATAGCCAAAAGGAACACTCGATACTTCTTAAAAAACTTTTAATGTCACACAAAGATCTCTTCCAATCCTTCCTAACTTCCTCTGATTGATTCTTATAGTTTTCATGCAATATTTTATATGTTTTACCAAGTATTCCTTTTTTAATGGCATAATTTATGTAATGTTGCTTAGGTTATATGACATATAGTAATATATGTGAAGTATAATGTTTGTAAATGTGAACTTCTTAATACAGTTTGATTACTTTTATATAAATGTAAATTTGCCTAAGTCACAAGTGATAATTCAGCAAAGGTGTTAAAAAGCATATAAAAACATGTATGATAAGTTATGCTATGCCATTATACTCTATAATTTAGTTATACCTTCATTGTTACTTTACTGTTGTTACTATTTAGGCAACACAAACTAAGCCTTAAATGGTCAAATCTTATCAGTGCTCTACCCCAGTAAACAAAAATTAAATAAATAAATTAATGAATTAATTAATGAATTAATCAAAAATGTTTTTGCTCACTCTGCTGGACATTTCTAAATCTAGCTCTTATTCTGTCATCACCATTCTGTTTTGGTAACACCTGTGAAAAAGTTGATATCTTCTCATTGCCCCTGTGACATCCAGGATGAGATCCTGAAGACCACTAATCCCAGGACTGACCATTTGAAAACCCTCTTAACCATCCATAAAGGCTTTGCCAGTGCTACCCACAGCACCATATTTTTACTTCCTGCCAGTTAGCCTTTTATTCCATTTATTTAAGCAACTCCCCCAATGTGGTCCTTTCATCTTGTTAGCCAGTCTACTGTGTAGACTAAATGAAAGATCTTACTGATATCTGCAACTCTAGATAGATATCTTATGGGTTCCCTCTGATGAGTTCTAAAATTACGCAGTCATAGAACTGGATCACATTGTACTTATATGACATGTGAACATAGACTCCATTTTTAATCCATCAGGCTGTTTGCTTCTAATCACTCAGTTCATCTTTGCACCAGTATCTCCTTTCTGTTACTTTCTCAGCCGCCGAGGTGAGGTTAACAGGTCTTCTTCAAAGGTTACCTTCTTGTTATGCCTTTTTATATTCTAACCACTATTACTTCCTCACAGTCTTCTGGAGTCGACCAATGGTGATCAACTGGCTGAAATATTCTGTCATGGGAATCAAAGTGTACTCATACCATGTTTCTTATGATTCTGGAAAATATCCTGTCCTGGTCTTGTGCCTTGCCACTCTTTTACCTTCTTTGGCACTCTGACCTGACTCTTGCAGATCTTCTCTTACACAATCCATCCACCTCCTTGCTGCATCCATTTATTTCCTGTTGCCTTCTTCCTGTCTGTTCCCAAATCTTCTTCAGCAGATTGTCTTCTGCTTTTTTGCACATGTGCCTGAACCTCTGTAATCTATTCTCTCTGAGCTTTTCTGCAATTGATGCTACTTTACCTGCTGCTCTTATATCATTTTCTTCATCTGTCCCACAGTGTCTATCCTACCGCCTGTGTCAGGCACTTCATCTTCATCACTTCTAGCTTCCTCAACTGCTCTACCTTTACTATCCACGTTTTAGTGCCATACAGTAGTACTGGACACACTACTGTTTTTTTACAGCTTACTTTTTAGCTTCTTTGGCATTCTTCTGTCATACACTATCCCTGACATTATGTGCCATCTGGCTGCAGCCCCTCTGATTCTACCTTTGACCTCCTCATTTAGACTTCCTTTCTCTTCAACCATCCACCCAGCTACCTGAAGCTGTTAACCTGTTCCACTATCCTTTGTTGAAGTTCTTGCTCAGAGTCTGCCTGTAATACCACATCATCTGCATACCGGAACTTACTTGATCTGTCCGCTCTGATCTGTTTGCTAATGTAGTAATCACCAGTTTGGACAGTGGTAGGCTCAGAGCTAAACCTGATGCACACCCACTCCCATTGGGAACCCCTCTGTGAAATGAACACTTGTTAGTTAGTACTTGAGTCATTGGAACCTTGTACATAGCCTACAGTAATTCTACCAGTGTTTCTGGGACTTCAAACCACTGCATGACTCCCTAAATCACCTTTCTTGGGACCCTGTCATATGTTTTCTCCAAATCTAGGAATGCCTAGTTGGACTTTTTACTTATCTCTAGTTTTTGCTAAAGTATCTGCATCATTGCACATGTCAAGTCAGTTGTGCTGCATCCTGATCTGAAGCAAAACTGTTCCTCGCCCATCTTACTTCTTACTGCTTACATATTTATCAGTGATAGGAGTTTGATACCCCTGTACTGCACACAGTTGTGAATGTCTCCTTTGTTCTGAAACCCTGACACTAGTATGCTTATTCTTCAGCCATCTGGGATACGCCCTTCTCTCCACACTGCTATGAGTGCCCTCAGGAGCCATTTCTCCTGTATCTCACCCTGCATCTTGATCATATCTGCTGTGACCTCACCTGAGCCTGCTCATCTCCCTGACTTCATTTTCTTTATTTCTTCTTCTAGGGTGGGCTCCTCTTTTATCATTGCAGGCTGTGCGTGTGGTAGTGCAGCTTCTGTGGGGGTTTCTTCATTTGGAAGCTGCTGGAAGTCCTCCTTCCATCTGTCCTTGGTGTCCTGCGGCCTGGTGAGCAGGCTGTTGCTGGCATCCCTTATGAGAGGTGTTTGACTAGCTTCATTATCTTCCTGTCTTTGCCTTGTAAGCTGATTTAGATTCTTTGTGTCACCTACTCAGTCACTTTCCAGAAGCTGGTAGAGTGTCTCTGATGCCTTGTTCTTTTCTTTTGCCATTCCTTTCTTAGCCTCTTTGTTAGCAAACCATTATTCCTTTCCAGCCTGGTCCATCTTTTCTACCTCCCACTTTTTCCTTCACTCCTCCTTTCTTTTGATGACTTGCTGGATTTCTGCATTCTACCATCATGTATTCGTTTGTGATGTTTGCTTAGTCTATGGGTTTATAAGCTGTGCTCAGTTTCTGCTATTCCCTTTCTTCTCGGTATTTGGCTTCCTCCTCCTCCTTATTTTCCTGTTCTTTTAGTTTCCTATTTTACCTGGCCCTGGATTTCTCCCTGATTCTTTCTGTTATTCCTTTGTACGTGTCTCTGCCATTTTGCTCCGTCTCATTATTTTTTAAGGACAGAACTGAGGAATATGCCTTTTTGTGTCCCAATTTCAACAAAGCTGTCCTGCCTGGAACAATGTGGATCAAACCTACAGTAGAGCTTAGGAAGTCCCAGACTCTCAGTAGTCCTAGCTGCTTCATTACAGCTCATTCTCTGAACCGCTAGATGAAATCCCTGGATCTGTCCTTGCTGTCAATGGGTATATATCATAGCTATATATATATATATATATATATATATATATATATATATATATATACACACACACACACACACACACACGTGTTGCTGTGGCTCAGTCTGGTTAAATGGAAAAGAAAGAAAAGAGAAAGTGCACGTTTCTAATATGTTTAATTTCGCAATGCTTGTGGGTATACAATATTTTTTGTTGTTCCATTGTCTGTGCAGATATAGAGATTGTCTGGTTTATCGACTCTAGAACACGCAACATATAATTGTCCATGTGAGAAGCAATCCGTATGTAGATCTAAACCGCACAATTCTAAAGATTGTCCCTGAGCTTTGTTGATGGTGATTGCACACGCCAATTGAATTGGGAATTGCAATCTCTTAAATTGAAATGGCATATCCGTTGGAATCATAGGAATGCGAGGAATGAGGACATCTTCACCTTTGAAAGGTCCTGTCAAGATTGTTGCTTCTATGACGTTGCTCATTAATTTTTTTACTGCAAGCCACGTGCCATTGCAAAGCTTTGGCTGGTTGATATTTCGCAACATGATAATTGGCACGCCGATTTTCAATTGCAGTACGTGTGATGGCATCCCTGGCAGATCGAGTGAATTCAAAAATTCTGTTGGATAATTAACCACTTCATCTGCTTCCACAACAGTGTCGACGGACTTGTATGTGACTGCCTCGCTTTGAATGTTAGACTGAATAATATTGTTAAGTTCATAGATGTCTTTGTTCTTGGCTGCAAGAATAGCTCATTCAGTCAGCCAATCGTGATTCTTATAATTGGTTTGAATTTTGGGAAATACTTTTTCAACCAATTCTTCTTTTGACGTCACTAAATTGCAGAAGGTATGAGGCAATGAAATTCGTCCTGAGGTCAGATCAACCAGCACCTTTCCGTTCCCAATTTCCAGAAATTGATGTGAGAATATCTCAGCTGATCGATCGTTTTGCAGCTGGACATGCATATTTGTAGTTAATTTTAACGTCTTTACGTGTTGCCACAAAGTAGAGTATTTCAGGCAAGCATTTATTTTGTCCGCTGGTGTCGATCGAGGAGAACGAAGCAGATCTGAAGCTGCAGAACGCGATCACCGTGCTCGCAACCATGCATCCTCAAGTCTGGCTGCACGTCGCTGTACTGCCTCCTCGGCACGTATTTGAGCCATTCTTTGTCTGTTTCACTTGTTCACTGATGCCCATTCTTTCTCAGTTTGATTTGCAATTACTCGTCGCACTGCTTCCGCTCCGCGAGTATGACGACCTAAGTTTGATCTTCTGCGAGGCATTATTTGGATGAACTAAAGTAGATCGATCACTGAAAAAGAAGTAAGAAAGTTGTAACAAAAACATATAAAATTGCATATTTGTATACAAATATATAGAACCCATAGTAGGTATATAAAAACACGCACGTATTCGAATGCAACATGTGACATCTATATAATAGTAGGTATATAAAAACACACGCGTATTCGAATGCAACATTATGTGAAAATTTCAAAGCAATAGGTGAAGAACTTTCGGAGATTTAAGATTTTGAACAAACGAACATTTACATTTTTATTTATATAGATAGATATATATATGGGATCCTGACACATGCTCGACTAGCATATGTCTGAATCACAAAACATCGAATACACATACACGAAAGCGCTTAACATCGACAAGCGCTTCCGTGTATGTTTGCCTGTTTCGTAGATCAGACTATACTGCGGGTAAGGGAAAATTCCCTTTTCCCCACTGTAGTGTGATCTCAGAGTGAGAATAATAAAGTAGGGGGTGGGGGGGTGCAGGGGGGCAAAGCCCCCCTGCAGAAACATAGATTTTTTTTTTTGAACTACACATACATGGAAGTGCTTTCGTGTATGTGTGTTCGATGTTTTGTGATTCGGACATATGCTAGTCGGGCATGTGTTCTAGACCCATATATATATATATATATATATATATATATATATATATATATATATATATATATATATATATATATATACATATATACAATTTTTACCCACCCTCCTTAGCTCCATTCAAGTTTTGCCCAACCTTCTTTGCTCCGTTCTTGTTTTGCCCATTCTCCTTAACTCCATTCATGTTTTCCCATCTTCCTTAGCTCCATTGATGAGATCATATGTGCTTGCATTCCTTTTGTGAGAAATCTTTCACTTCTGGCCCTGCCCTGCCCTTTTGTAGCCCAGGTGCAGTTTTTTTTGTGACATGGAGTGCTAGCTGTGTTCTCATTGGTCACTGTGTGTCCATGATGGATGTCATCATTCATTAGAACTCTTTTAGCCTTCCCCTCAATCTTCCTTCTAATGTAGCCATATTTATTTATGTATTTATCAACAATTAAATAAGTATACAAAGTAATCTAAGGCATTTTGTCAGTCATGACCAAACCAAAAGACAAATAAAACCGAGAAAGTATGGTAAATTTATTCCTTCAGAAGTTCAGTTTTGTACATTATTGAATTTAGCAAGACATTATTTGCAAACTATTTGTTGGATGAGTTATGCCAAGCTGCTGCATTGTTAATGTGACCTCCAAACCACCATATTCACTACAACAATGATCCCTAGATTACGATTAAAGGGAGTTCATATTATTCTGAATTGTTGTTGAGAAAACTGTGTGTCTTATGATTTCAACTGTGTGTGCCTTTACTAGTGGTAACTTTATCATCTGGTGTGCATACCTCTCAACTTCCAAAGCATTACAAATCGTAGCACAGACTTTTAAAAATCATAGCAGAGGGTCAGATACAGTAGTACTTTTTTTATTTTTCACAGTAGAAGGTCTTTTTATACTTAATGGTATGAAATCTTTGAATAGGTTTAGTTTTTGTACTTAATTATGTACTCATAATCAGGTCTGACCTTATGAGGAACATCATAACTCTATAGAGAACAAGGCTAAATCTGTAGAGCAACATCATAGCACTGTCCCTTAATCATAGCAGTAGAGAGGTATGTTAAGGTGATTGCTGTTTTACTTGCGACAGAAGGAAAATGAGCATTACTCAAATGCTAAAACAACTACTGGCTTGCTAGCATTATTTGTCCTGATTGACTGCCTTTCTGTTTTCTGTTGCTTTATCCTGTACTTTACTACTTGGCTCCATGCTTAGTTCTGCAGATCTGCTGCACAATGCACTATGTGCATGACCATGCTAACATGAGCTACAGTGTAGCCAATTGCCACCTGCTCCTCAGCTGTACTGCAGTTCATGGCTTGACACTTGCAGTGCCATGCCTGTTATCTGATTCATGTCTGGTGCACAGAAGTACTTGATACATTTTTGCACCCATGCATATAACTTGTGTCATTTCCCACACCAATGTGCTGACAATTTTGAAATTACCTGTTCACTTTTCTTTGACTGTGTTGCCATTAAAATTGTTTATGCATCAGTCTACTGTGATGGACATACCATACTGAGCAGGTTAAAAGTGTTTCTCCTCTTGTTTCAAGTGTTTTACATACTGGCTAAAGCTTTTGCTGTGCCTCATTGCCCTTTTCTGTAGAGTCCACTTAATGGGCATTCTAATGTAACTAGCATTTCAGTCCAAAAATTGGATCAAATTAAGGTAGCTCTCCTCAAAGCCAGAAATCTAAGCAATAAATTGCCTGATCTTGAGGCACTCCTGCATTTGGAAGTTACTGAAATGTGGTTTAAATGTAAAGGGAGTATTTCCTCTCTACCAGTGTTTTGCACTTTTCATGCATTCAGACTCAGTGGCAGTTGTTGTGGAGTCACCATATTTGTCAAGGAACATACTACCTCCTTCGTGGCCTCACAAATTGAACTAATTGAGCTACAGATCTCACTAGGCAAGAGTAATTATCATCTAACAACTTGTTGCGGAACACTTGTTTTTTTTTATCCTGCGGTGATCATGAATGATTCCTGAGTGTTCTAAATGATCTCCATATTTGGAAAAAATCCCTTGTTTTGCCTTCAGTGTGGGATATGCCTAAAAATTCCTAGACTTAATAAGCAAAAATTCCCTAGAGCAATTTGTAAATAAACCTACTAGGGAAAACAGCATTCTTGACCTGAGTCTTACAAGGTGGTCATCTCTTCCACTGTTCCTGATGTTTCCTTCTGCAATGACGTCTGACCATAAACTTGTGATCATCTCCTTTAAACTCAAAAAAAAAAAAACCTTTTCAGCAATCCCAAATGATTTTAAAGGACAGAAACATGCCAACTGCAATGTACTCCATGATGAAATGTCAAAATTTACATATGGCTTCACCTACCCTGACCTTAATACAGCAGTAAGCTTCACTAAGGAATTCCTCACCCATTTTTAGAAAAATGCATGGAGATGGCAATCCCTACCAGAACTAAGTATCACAGGATATTCAAAAACAAACCACCCTTATAGTTCACCTCATAAATAAACTATACAAGACAAATAAACTCCTTAAATGATGTAGTAGATCCAAGGCCTGTCTCGCAAGGATAACATTACTAAAAAACTGAAGAATATGACAAGGTCCAATAAAAGATCCCATGAACGTAAGCTGGCCTCTAAAGCCAAAGATAATCACAAATACTTCTTTAGAGCTATGCTGGAAAACTGAAAAAAAAACAGTATTGCTCAGAACATATTCATAATAATGCCTCCTATTCTAACCTAATATACAATAACAGTATCCTTGCAAACAAATTTTGTGTCAACTTTGCTCTGAGACTTCAATTCAAGGCCTTAAAATATCCAGTTCCTTTACTCCCCTAATTATCTTTAATGATCATTTAGCAAAAATGCTAAATGAGACAAAAAATACTTCCTCCATGGAACCTGACAATGTATCTGGTTGCTTAATTAATTATTTTAAACATGCCTACACAGACACACTGCTCAAGCAGTTTAACCTACATTAAGCTACTGGTTTTGTTGCTGATGAGTTTTGCACTGCACTGGTGATGCCAGTCCATAACATTGGCCTTACAATCTAACTTGGATAATTACTGACCTATCAGCCTTACAAGCTTCAGCTGCAAAGCCATGGAATGTATTATAAATGACCTCATAATCTGTGAGATCAAGAATCTTGTTAGACTTAATCCCCAACATTATGGCTTTGTGAAGGGTCAGTCCTGCTTATTTAATCTGGTAAACTTGTTTGAAAGGGTTATGGAGGCTTAGGGAGTGGCCATTTAGTGCACACGGTATATTTTGACATGGCCAAGGCCTTTTTCACTTCAACATCATTACCCTTGCTGGTATCACACAAAAGCTAAATGCTTTGAAAATCCATCCATATGTGGTAAGATGGATAGCAAACTGGTTGAAACTCAAAGACCACCAGTGTGAGTTGCAGGTGCCTCATCAAAAAGTATAAAAGTGACCAATTGTGTCCCTTAGGCCTCAGTGACTGGATCACCTTTTTGGCATTTACGATCTCAAGGCAGAGACCAAGACCTCTGGCTAATAAAGTTTGCAGATGACCACAAAGTAGGGGTTGTTGTTAAGTTTCCCTCTGACACCCAAACCCCTCAAAATGAGATCTCCCTAGTAAATACTTGGTGTACAAACAGCTGCTCAAACTATATAATAAGAAGTGTAGTATTATTATTTTTGGTAGACAAACCCTCCACTCATCATACTGTATAGACAACACACTACTACAAAATGAAAATGCAGTCAGGGACCTATGTACACCCTTTCTTTTGATCATTATGTGACAATGGACATTAGGAAATACTTTTATTTAGCTCAGCTAATTGCCAAAGCAATATCATCAAGGTCTAAAGAAGTAATCATTCCCTTACATTCAGAATTGATCTGGCAGTTATCGAATACAACACCCCATTTTGTAATGTATCTTACTCAACATATAAAACAATTAGACCACAAAGATTCCAAATCCAAAATATTGCAGGTCTATAGTCCCTGGAGTACCAAGAGAGACTGGAATTTCTCAGTTTATTCAGTATCTTACAGACATTTGAGGGACGATGTCTCATTCGTCATGCCTTTAGATGCTTAATTATCCTGAACCTTCAGTTTCTCCATAAGTATCTCTAACAGTACTAGAACCAAGGATCTAAATCTTCTCCAAAAAATAATAAAACATGGCAGAGGGACAAGTTTAAAACCCAGCACCTCTCAAACCTCTCAAATAAATTTCCCCTACATGTTAAGCAGTACGACTCACTATCTTCCTTTAAACAAAAACTAGATGACTGGATGGGTATCCACAAATTTACTCTGGATTGACTGGTATGGCCCTCCTGGAGAAAGATGTACAGCCTGAGCAAGGCTACTGGCAAGGCTTGAATGGTCATAACACACATTGACCTTGAAATATCTATGAATCTATGAATCTGTTTTCTTGGGTGACATTTTTATATTATACCTATAATTGATCCTTGTTACAAACCTTTTATACCTAAATTCCTAAAATCATCTTTGCTGCATTTTGCACTTTCATTAATGTACTTTAGTGATTTCTTATGCTACTTTTACTGTATCTTAGATAACCTACTACTCTGAACCTAATTATATTGAATCTCCCCATCACTTTACTAGGAATTATGGGACTACTCTGACTCCATTCATTTCAACTTACCCATCAGTTTACTAGACTCTATGGGACCGCAGTCTCCCTGTACCACCTCTGTGGTCAGTCTCCTATCACTAGGTGTAATAAAACAGTAAACAAATTGCCTTATGCTCCATAACAACCCCCTTTTTGTCACCTAACAGACTGTCCACTTGTGAGAGTTGTAGATCTGTATGAGACAAACCTCTCATGTCCTTCATCAATCTAAGTTGTCACTGCTCCTTACATGCCCCTAGGACCACACTATACACTCACACCACCATATCACTCTACTAATACCAAATCTACTTATGCTAAGGTACTAAAGGAATCCCTCTCAAAGCCTCCTAGGCTCCCCAAAAAATAGACTGTTGGGCCTAGAACTCAAAAGTGCTGTGACAATATGAGGTATTGGCAGCTATAAAAAGTCACAAAGCACAAACTGAAGCAGATAAACACAAAAGCCAGAAGAAGTAGCTGGATTGAACCCACTCAAAGTAATGCAGGCTGCAAATCACCACATAGTTGTAGAATGCCGAATCCACTTTATTAACTTCAAACCAAAAAAATCCAAGGATGAGCGCTTTCGTCCAGAAAGATCTAGACTTCATCAGACAATTTACCCCACATAGTTACTTCCTTCTTATACAGTTCAAACAGGAAGTTCCACCCAGTTATAAACTAATCAGTTATGTCATTAAAAGCACAATATTTACAGTCACTGAATTTAAAAAGCAGACAAAATATACAAACTGAAAAAGTTCATGGAGCACACCACCCTAAAAACATACTATATATTAGCACTGCTTCATAAAATGACAATGTACAATAAATATTTATTTATCTGTATTGGCAGCTATGCCAGGAGAAGTAGGGCAATGTATGTTTAGCATATGCCAGCATAGCTAGCTAAACAAATATATGTAATTTGCAAAACAAATGGATTTGTACAGGTACTTGTGTTGAACATGTATTTGTAAAGCTGCTTGTGTTACAAATGTACCGACAGCGGATTCTGCTGGACAGAAAAGAAATACACCTATATGTCAGACTGTATTGTTACTGTTGAAATGAATATATTGTAACAGATGATACTGGAAGAGAAGAGGTTAATCTCAGTCAAGCTAATTTTGAAAAATAGTCTGAAATTAAATTACTTGGTTTAGGCCCTAAAGATTGTATCTTACAGTTCTGATTGCAGCCAGAGAGAAAATGCCTGTGAAAACAAGGACTAATAATCCTACTGTATTGTCCTTACAGGTAAACTAATTGCTACCCTGGAAGGTTGGATGTTTTTGAAATGTTTTTATAGCTTTCAGATGCTATAACACATCTTAGCAGAGATCTCTGTGTGTGTATAATGACATATATGTGCTAGATTCTGATTCAGGGGGTAATATGGGAACCAGAGTCAGATGACCAGATGAATGCAATGTCATTCTATACACCAGCACTGAAATTATGTTTCAGTACTAGATGAGACAGAAGTCTTAGAGCACCCTGTTTTGGAATTGACAAGACCACTCACCCACTTCATCTTTGTCTTGCTTTAGTAAGTAATCAGGGAATAGTAATTCTTTAGCTTAGCCAGGAAAATGTAGTGAGATTAATTAAGTACTGTTTTTCTGTATCTGTGTGAATCTATCCATTTGTGTTATTTTTAATATTTCCTGTGATTGAAACTCTGGTGTTTATTGTAAATAGAGATTTATTATTTTCATGTTCTTTTATTATTTATTATTAAATATATTTAAACCTTTCATTGTGGCTGGTCTTTTATGGTTAGCATTGCCGCCTCACAGCAAGAGGTTCTCGGTTCGATCCTCGGCTGGGGTGCCTTCTGTGAGTCTGCATGTCCTCCCTGTGGTTTCCTCCGGGTGCTCCGGTTTCCTCCCACATCCCAAAGACATGCTGCAGGTGGATTGGACACTCTAAATTGGCCCTAGGTGTGCATGTGAGTGTGCCTTCTGTGGAAGGTTCGCCACCATAAAACTCCACTGCCATTCAATGTGCGGACAGGTGATCCGCTGTGGCGAGAAGAAGAAGATTGTGGCTGGTCTTTTAGTTAATATTTTAACCTTTGCGAGAACTTACATTTATTTGGTGACACTGTGGCTGCTTCTGAAAGCCTTGTTGCATTGGTCAAACATTACCATTTGTATTAGTATTAGTTTTACTCTGTAAAATTCTATACCCTGGTAGCTAATATTTAGAGTGTTCTGATGGCAGTATCTGTCTTATAGTATGAGCAGAGGGAGTATAGCTGGTAAATCTGTGACAGCCTTTCCCAGATGTGTGTGTGATAAATCAAATCTCAAAGAATGTGTGTGTGTGTGTCTCTGTGAGTGTGTGCATGTGTGTGTGTGTGTGTGTGTGTGTGTGTGTGTGTGTGTGTGTGTGCATGTGTGTGTGTGTGTGTGTGTGTGTGTGTGTGTGTGTGTGTGTGTGTGTGTGTGTGTGTGTGTGTCAGCTACTTGGAGCAGGGACACAGAACACTGGCTTTACAGAGAGAGAGTAGTGGAGGACTTGGCTTGGAACATTTAGCTGAGGACTCAATTCTAGAGCCGTGATCAGTGTAGGGTCTTATTTGAAGCATGGTAAGTGACAGGGAAAACCAGCTCCAGGATGGGAGTGTGTTCCCTGTATGCTCTTAAAGGAAATTGTGCTTGGTGTAGAGATCTGTATATGGAAATATTCTGAATATCTATTTTTGTTCCAAGTGAACATCCCTCACTGGTGTCCATGGTGAGGATTGAGACTCCTTGATCACTGGCCCACAACAGGGATGTCACAAGAGCAATCACATCTTGCCAACCAAACTCATTACTGCATACTGATACTGTCCTTGTTATAGGTGACTCAATGCTTAGACAAACTGATGCTTCAATCACCAGGCTTAGCTGTCACTCAGGAGCCATGCCTTTTAGGCCCTTACATCCCTACATTCCAAATATGTATGCAACCTGTTTGTTGCACATGCAGGAGTAAATCTCCTCCAATGATCTAGCTCACAAAATTTGAAGTGGAACATGGATGAGCTCTAATTTGTATCAGTGTCTGGAAAGCAAGTAGTCTTGAGCAGTATTTTGCAATTACCATGAATGATGCTAAAATATAAGCATAACATAATTGAATTCAACAACTGCCTCAGTAATTTATGTCATTCTAGGGGCATCTAGTGTGTGTCAACATGAAAGTAAAAGGTAAGCAGTCCTAACTGTCTATTCAAATACTGCTGTTTCAGTCAGATTTGGTATCCTATGACTATCAACATAACAGATTCAAAACCAAACAGATATCATCATGGAACCACCCAATGCTAGAAGCCTAAAAAACTGCTGCCTGCACTAAAAGCTCTCATGATCTTTGAAAACATCTATATTTGTATAGTTACTGAAATGTAGATGCTGACCAGTGCAGCACTCCTTTTCTACCCTGGTTTAATGCCTGGACCTGCCACTGAGGGTATTTTCTATCCTGAAGAAGGAATATCCATATTCATCCCCAACCCCATCACCTCACAAATAATAATGTAAAGTAACCTTGAACTCATGCATATGTTGGTATTTATAGCCGAGGCCACGTACAACATTATTGTCAACTATAGACCTCAGCAGATCATGATACCCACCTTAGCAAACTACATTCACTAACCGTTAAATGTAACATAAGCCTAGTGGGTAATTGTGATTGCCTATCCATAAACTTGCAAACATAGACTACAAATAACCTGTTTGCATAAATGTTCCTAGAGTTCATCAATACAAACTATCTTGATCAGATAGTGCCTCCACTGTTAGAGGTTCAAATTTGCTTGATCAGATTATTGCTAATGTAGCTTCTATATGCTCCACATATATTGTTACCCCGCCACTGGTTAAATTAGACCACAGTGCTGTCTTATTCTCTATAAGAACCCATGTCCAGATGTACTTGATTCCTACTGTCTTCAGGAACTTTTCCAAGGCTAGCTTTCTACAACAGCTGATGACCTAAGGAGTTTTAAGTGCTCTCCACCACAAGAGAAGCCTATAGCTCTCACCTACACTCCTGCTTAAAGGCATCTATCCCCATGGGCTGCAAATTTAATTCTATGCTTAAAAACAATCCCATGTTGTACACCCCCAGCATCAATAACATTACTTTAAGTATTGCTTCTCTTTACTTTGTTCTATACATTTGTTATACTTGATCAGTTTTCTACCCCAACAAACAAAAAATAGATAAATAAATAAATAAACTGTATAACAACAGAATAAAAATGTTAGCCCTGAAAATAACCTTAACCCCTTTATCAAAAGTGACATCAAAAGGATAAATAAAGAACTAAGATGAAGGATTACAACTTGAAAGGCTAAATATGAATTAAGCACTGGTACAGCGCCCCAAACAACCACAAAGCATCTTTTAACTATGTCCGCAACCTTAGAATCATTACCAGAATTACACTGACCTTATATCTAACTCTTACCCTGAGGATATCACATCTTTAGCATTGTTGCCTCAGAGCAAGAGGTTTTCTGGTTCGATTCTCAGCTGGGGTGCCTTATCTGCAGTGTCTGCATGTCCCTGCATGTCCTCCCTGTGTTCGTGTGGGTTTCCTCTGGGTGCTAGCTTCCTCTCACATTAAAAGACATGTGTCTAGAGCATTTCTACCCAGGGCTCTGCTGAAAATTGGCTTTGTTCCAAGTAGGACTTTCCCAGTAAACAAATGTTAAATAAATAAATATGCTAGTCAGCAAGTTTAGCCCCAAACTCTACCTCCCAGTTGCCATAAAATTAGCATTACCTCTGAACAAGTCCTAGATGCACTTTCTAAAACTACAAATACTAGCTCTGTGGGTTCATATAAAATACTGGGTCACTTCCTTGTCAGTATGAAACACTACTTATTTGATGCTTTCAAACACCTATTCAGGCTTACCCCTCCACAAGATATGTATCCAATGTCTGGAGACCTGTTGTTATGATACCTCTTACAAAGGTGGCTCTGTCACTGTCCTGGGAACTGTAGACCATTTAGCCTTACTACTATAATCAAATAAATAATGGAATGTGTATCTGTGGAAAGTATATTAATAGCTTACCAGCACCTGACCCAAGCCCATCTGATTTTGTAAAAAGTAGATCCTGTTTACTTAACCTTAAAAAGGTCACTAAGGCACTGGATAACTTGCAGAGGTCACTGAAGCACTGGACAAAGAATTTCTGTGCACAGTGACTCCCTGGATCTGGCCAAGACCTTTAGTACTATTCCTTATACTGGTATTACAGAAATGCAGTCAAATTTGAATATAATCCCATATGTAACTCAGTAGACAGCAACTTAGCTTATAAACAGTACAAACTCAGTCAGAACTGGTGCCACACTGACCTCTAAAATATAGGCATTAGTGGTGTCCTAAACAATTCTTTGCTGGGGCCACAACGCTTTGGTGTCAGTTTCAGTGGGACTGAAGCTGATGTCAAATTCAAGGGCATTTGGTTGTCTTCATTTGCTGATAACTGTAAATGTTGTTAGCCAAAAGGACCTCTTCAGAGTGGCAAAGATTGTACCTGTTAGACAAACCTTGCCTATGTTCTCAAAGATGTGGTCAGCTGTCTAGAACAGGCCTGCAGTTTCTCTTTTATCCACATCTGTAGCCATGCCAGTTGGGACAGAAGACTTTGTTTCTACAACATAAGCAAGACTTTTCTTGTGTCCTATGTTTTTTAAACTTTTGTCTAACGAAGAAGATTTGCTGCTGTTATATGTTGTTCTGGTTTGGTAGTATTACTGATCTTATGTAAAGGCTAGATCAGTGCAGTTTCATTTGAGTTAAATAATAGCAATATGGACTAAGAGGTTGTTTGTTTAGAGAGATAAGAAACCATATAAACTGATTTTTTAGGAAAAAAGTTATGTAAAGCAGGAAGAAAGATAGGGTTTTTGAGATGTATTTTAATATGGGAAAAATGAATTAAATTTATGGAAAGGGATTTAAAGTGAAGGTTTTGAGGGTGCCAAAGTTACCAGCAAGAGAAGGGATATCAAAAATGGTTTGGAGGGTGTACAGAAAGGATGGAATACAATTGCAATGGATGAAATAAAATAATTAGCCAGATGGAAGCATTAGATAGAGATTTATTGTTATCCTTAAGTTTGTAAAACTGTTTCTGATGGGGGTCTGCCAGGAATTTTTAAGTACATCAGTGCATGATATATCTGGCAACCTGCTTTTGTTTTTCCCCTTTGGCTTGAAAACTCCAGGATTAGCAGTGGCTATACGTGGGATCACTCTAGGAGATGCATATGACCGATAAGAGTGGGACTGAGATAAGATATAGGGGCAATGAATAGTATTTGTTGACAGCAAACATGCTGCTGCTATGTCAGGTTGAATTTTATGTCTGGATATCTGGAATTGACAGCCGACATTGGATTATTTGAACCTTTGCATTTATGCTAAAGTGTATTCCTACCTTCTATATGCTATGCAATATTTGGTATGCAACTTGGGCAGTGATTACCTCTATAGTGTTTCTTTCTGAGCGGATAGATAAGGCTGTGCTTTCTCCCAGAATTTACATGTTACCATTGTCCATACCATTTTTACTGCTCATATTCAGTTCTACAGCATTTACTGACATTTTTCTTTGATTATTGACATGACTGTGTCTAGATTTTTGCCATTTATTAGCCAGCTTGATACTTTTACACTGATCTTCTGGTCTGTGAATGACTGACAATTTGGATTTGGTGTTAGTTTCTGCCACCCGTTCTCTTAATGCAGTAGGCATCATTTTTGGATATTCTTCACAGCTACTGTTTATGGTTTTCTTTATGATTTGTTGGGATTAGTAGTTGGAGGCAGAACCAGATCATGGTAACATGGGGCCATAGACAGGGTAATGGGATAGATCTGCCTTCCCTGCAACAATTCCAGTGTCCCATTACTTATCTCTTTTCCCCAATTACCATAAACACTGTTCAAAACTGTTAATGTACATACTGTTTTCTTTATTTTTTAAACGAAAACACAGATAAAAATTTAATTTAAACATTTTAATTTATTTACCCTTTATTGACAAGGTTAGTCCCACTAGGCTATTAGCCACTTTTCAGGGGAGACCCTTTATAATTATACTACTAGGACATCAGGTAACACCCCCTGCTCTATTTGATAACTCGGGTAGATATGGAAGATCTCACAGCATTTACAGTCAACACAGGCAGATCGGTCCTTGGTTTAACATTTCATTCAAGGATGACACACTTAGGAGTGCAACACTCCCCTTGTATTGTATTGCAGTGTCAACAATCTGTCTACATTTTGTGGAAGTAAAACCCACAGCCTTCTACACCAAAAGCAAGTATGTTACCTGTTGTTCTACTAACACTACTTACAAATTTTATAGCACAAATACTAATGGCTATTTGCTAAACAAAACAGCTGCACATTGAAAACAGACTTAGCTTGAGCAACAGTAAACTCTTACCTTGAAACTCACTTTAATTGAAATTGCACTGAAACTCACATTCATTGAAGATGCTCCTAGTGACTAGTGGATTAAGTGTACTTTGGTCCCTGGATTTTTTTCAAACCATGAACCTCCTATACATGTTTTTAGGCTCGTGCATAAATGCATTGCTGTTTGACTCACATTCCAGATTTAATCTATTTCCTGTTAACAATACTTATTAGAGTGCAGTTTAAATGTGTAGTTTTGAACACTATTTTCCATTAAGCAGTGAAACAAGACTTGTGAACCAACAGCTGAGAAAAGTAGCCATTTCAGAACATTTCCACCAACTGTAATGACTAACTGTAACCAATACCTTTAAACTGTCCAGGTTTTTGCAGTGTCCAGATTTTTGCATAATATTTTTGGATTGTGCCTTATAAATTTGTGGTTTTCTGGCAAATCATTCAGGACTGAAGTCATTAAATAATGACAGATGTTTGTGTTTTGGACTTCATACCCTTCAGAAAATGCATGATAAAACAAAGCCTGTTATTCTATCAGCTTTCTAAATTTAGAAGAGCAATATTTAAAAATTGACCCTATTTGTAAGCCTTTGTCCCATTCCCATTATTTTTGGCCTTGTCCAGATTTCTTGCACTGAGATACATGGGTGTGGTAATTTGTGTAGAGGATTAAGACCTTTGTTTCCTGTAGTCAAGATACAGTGTTGGAGCATATTACTAACATGTATATCAGCCTTATCATATTACTAACATGTATATCAGCCTTATCATATTACTAACATGTATATCAGCCGTATCATATTACTAACATGTATATCAGCCTTATCATATTACTAACATGTATATCAGCCTTATCATATTACTAACATGTATATCAGCCTTATCATATTACTAACATGTATATCAGCCTTATCATATTACTAACATGTATATCAGCCTTGCAACCTTGTATCACTATTTTCACTGGTCTGTTGTCCATTTTCTGACTATTTGGAGACTGAACATACATTTTCCAGGTAATATTTGTAGTGACATTGATGGCTTAGACATTGTTACTGCTTGCTAGGTGATGCAATATCTGGTGTATGAAGCAGAGTAATATTTTACTATCAATTTATCTATATACATTTGTCTTTGTGGCTCAAGCATTCACAAGGCAGACTTCTACTATGAAAGAAGGTAGTGGAGTCTGTCACATCTGAAGTGCTCACTGTAACAATCTGAAAAGATGACTGTTTTATATAAAGTAATTGACAGCTTGAAACACATTCTTTCTACAGCAGGAAATCTCTCTTGCACTTTTGACATGGAGTCAACTCCCCTGAACTTGAATATACCATCTCCACTGTCATACAGCATTGGGGAGGAGAGAAAAGTCCCCAAAATGTGCATAAAGGTTTTAGCCAAACACTTGCTTCAGTTTAATGCAAGCCCACAATTCCCATGATTTCGTGTGTTGAGGACACATGGGGAAAGTCTGATAGAGAGATGGAGCTTTAAAATACCTTGTATCAGTTCTCAGCTGTTTCAGTAGCTTGTTGGTTGAGTAGTGGGATCCCAGTGGTTTTGGTTTTATTCCTAGCTGAGCTCATTACTGCTGTGGTTTTGGAATATGACCAGGGCCTTTGTTTCCTAAACAGCCTAATTTATACAGCATTTCATTTTCGCTCTGTTCAGGGCACAAATTGATGGACTCTCTTCTTTCCCCTGTTTGCCTGATTATTATCTATACAGCTATAGACATAGATGTGGATTTGTGTGTGTGTGTGTCCTGAGTGGAACAGTGACATATTTTCAGACAACTACAGTGGCAAATGTACAGTGGCAACATAAATATTTGTATAAAGCTAGGAATTCAGAACTCTCACCTATAAATTGCCATTGGCAGCGAGGGAGGAATAAAGAATCTTTTGTTGTAACACTGGATTAAATTGCCATATCTTTTGTATCCAAACTGCAGATAGCTGTTGCATCATATTAAAAATATTATGTAAATAGTGGTCTCTGCATTACATAAAACATATTTATTCTCCATGTTTTGATGGGTTACAATATGACTATTTTGTGCAGTTATGACTATTAAACAAAAACATTATCTAGCAGTTTAAACAATATCTCTCAACTGTACAGATTTTCACAGAATGTTCAGATTTCTGACTCATATTTTTGGTCTGTTTTTCAAAAAATGTTGGCTTTCTCTGCAAATTAGTGACAAATCATTAAAGATGAAGTTAGAAAATAATGGCAGAGATTTAATTTTCAGACTTTATACCCTTTAGCAATTTGATGGTAATGCAAAATCTGTTATGCTATCAACTAATTGTCCCTATTTTTGGGCCTTTGCCCCACTTTTGCCTTAGTCCAGATTTTTTGCTTTAAGAGGTTAAGAGGTATTAAATAATAAGAGTCATCAAAAGCACACCTTCATTAAAACTGCAGCTCATGCTCTGAGATCATTGCTATTTCAGGAGCTACCTCTTTCAGAGGTGCACCAGTCTCAAGGTAAGTGTAACTTGCTGTAATGCAATGTAGGTCTCTGAATAAAGCTGCACAATGACAAATGCTATGATGATAGTTTGTCGTAAGGGAAATGGAATATGATACATGATATTGCAACTGTCTGATGGCAGGAGGAACCATTTAACATATCTACGGTGTCCTGTAAGTACAGTTTGCATTCTACCTTCCTTATCTCTTTCTTCTGCTATATTTTCCTGTCCCATACCTTCTTGACCACATACATGAAATTCCTGCCTGTCTCTTATTCCATTTGTCCATTTCATAAGGTAACAGCCTTCTCCCTGATGAAATTAGGACATTTTTGAAATGGAACCTAGGCTGGTTTCTCATTTCCTAGGTAAGGTGAGAGAACCTGTATCACCTTCATTATGTTTTTTTCCCCTAACTTTCTGAATCATCTGCTGCCATTGTGCATTTTTTTTTTGTTTTTATGGGGAAATGTTTGGTAGCTCACTCTTACTTTGCTGTAGAAGGCTTTGTGCCTCTCTCTCTCTCTCTCTCTCTCTCTATATATATATATATATATATATAGGAGCGCTATAGAATCCTGAAATCCCAAAATCCTGAGACCAAGATCCTGAAAACACACAGGATACCAACACTTACTATATTCCAGCACAATTACATACAGAAACATATTACCCTTCAACTATACATGCAACTATAAGTGCAATCTCAGGGTTGATATATTTAAGTAGCAGGGGCTGTGGGGGGTGCAGGGGGGCTTGCCCCCCTGCTTATACTTGGAGAAGACTAATATGGTTTGTGTTTTATTTGTTTCTGTATGTACTTCTGCTGGAATATAGTAAGTGTTGGTATCCTGTGTGTTTTCAGGATTTTGAACTTTCAGGATTTTGGTCTCAGGATTTTGGGCTTTCAGGATTCTGTAGTGCTCCTATATATATATAGATAGATAGATAGATAGATATGTTTGTGTGTGTGAGTGCCCATATATGTCTGTAGCACAGCTTTAACTTTGATGAATTTTCTGTAACTTTGTTCTTAAAACTATTTTTGGGAGTTGCATTTTCTGAATTGCTGGTTAAGTATCCCATCTACCACAATACACTAAGAGATATTTAACACTGCTAACCACTCTATCGCTCAAATAATTTTACTTATTTCCTCCTTCCCTCTCTTTCTATCACTCGCTGTCTCTACCTAGTAGAGAGGCCACATTATTTTCTGTACAATGTTGATGCAGGATAAGTACTGTAGAATTCTGACAATAGGTTAGGAGAATGTTTCTCAGAAGAATATATAAATTGAGAGCAAAGTGTTTATATTTTATACAGTTAGAAGTACAGAGGCCGACATCACTCACTACTGCTTAGAAAAAGCAAAGATAACAGGAGGTTGTAAATGTTTGTGCTATTATTTATTTCTACGGGAAATCACAGTAGTTAGTCATAATCTTGCATCGGCATCTGGATGGACTTCAAACAAAAGGCTTACATTTTGTATCCCAAATAAAATGTTGCAAACAGTGCATGTGGGAACATTTTCCTAAAAATGTCTTAAAAATTCTAAAACTACTGACTGCAAAGGCAGACCTAGCCAGTTATACTGAAACAAATATGGTTACTGTCAAGGGAAGTCATTCATTCTGAATATCTGGAGAGTGTTACAGATAACTGTTGTATATCCTAATTGGTTTAGTGACTCATCAAATTATTCCCTTATGCTGGGGGTGTACAGAGTTTTTCATGCAATAAGGAAACCCTCTGCAACCAGTAACATGAACATATGAAAGTATCAGCTTTCTTAGTTGTTCTTTTAAATACTGAAAACTGCTCCAATAATGTTTAGTGCTGTACAAAGTACTACTTAAAGTGAGCATATTGCTTTTTAGATATTTATTATGCTGTCTTGTGATTCTTGGCTTGGTAGTTTTAGTTTGGTTTTTATGGTTACTTACTTTATTACCTTATTGTGCTTTGCTGTGTGGTCTTAAGTGCTCAAGTGCTCTTATTCCGATGCATTTATTACTGCTTGTTAGTAGCCTGATTAAGTTTATCTGCTATTCTAAGCATCTTAGTTTTGGTTTTAGCACTTATGCCTCAGACCAGTTATTTTACATTTAAGAATGTTTTTCTGGTCTGCACTCTTGTGGACAAACCCTTATCAAAACCCTCTCTCCATAAGTCCGCCAAGTATTCAGAACACTATGTCTGGACAATTCCCATCAGTTTCTCCTACCAGCCTGGTCGACATGGGCATACTGAGACAGTGTAGCAACTGCTTCATGTTCACTGGCAGCCCTAATCTCCTAGCACATAATTCTACTTGCGAGAAATGCATCTACATCAAGTAAGCTGGAATCTGTGCTCTCTCTCATGTCACAGTTAGTACTCCTGACAAAGAGAAGATTGCCAGCAAAAACACCACACCACCCACATCACATAACCAAGCACAGCACACACCCACATATACAGAGGTCCACAATAAAAACTTACTTAAACAGCAGAGACCTCCAAAACACACTCACAGACACGCAACACCAAACACATCACACACAGCAGACAACAAACCAGTGTCTCACAAACACAGCCCGAAAAGCATAACAATAAACCAACGCAGCTCATAAGGCTTAACAGTAAACCAACGCAGTCCATAAGGCATAACAATAAACCAAACATACTAGTCAATGGCGACTCAATTGTGAGACACACTGATGTCCCCCTCACCAGACTTGACAAGGAGAAGGTCACGGTCAGTTGTTTGTCAGGTGATAAAATCCGCCACATCATGCACGCCCTTAAGTCTCGTCACAACAGGTACGATATTGACTTAGTCATTGTCCATGTTGGTGTGAATGACTTGAGACGTATCTCCCTTGGACTATATGAAGAGAGACATGATTGAGCTCTTAGAGTGTGTGTCCCAGGCGGGTATGACCCTAGCCCTAAGCAGCATCCCACCTTCACCAAGAATTATACCACAATACCAACAAAAAAAAATTTACTTCAACAATTGGCTTAGTTTCTCGTGTCTTTCCAAGAGGATCCAGTATCTGTCTGCCTGGGATGACATGGTTGACAGGCATTGATGATTTGCCAGAGATGGCCTCCACCTGTCACCCCTGGGATTCCAGATCCTGGCCAAGGCTCTTGCCTGCTCCATTGTGCCTTTTTAAGGCTATGTCCCAAAGTCAAATCTTCCAACATAAAAGATCTGTCAAAAATCAAACTGAAGGTCATGTTGCTTAATACTAGGAGCCTTAACCTGAAAATGCACTCACTGGAGGCTCTCCTCACACTGGAAGATGCCGATATCTGGGCGGTTATGAAAACTTGTTTCAGGGCTGCAGAGAGGCTATACCTCATTCCACACATTCCAACCCCAAAATGAGGTTGGAAAGACTAAGGGTGGGGGAGTCTCTATCTTCATTAAAGGGAAAGGCCACCCCACCTACAGACTGGTTTGCCCGATGATGCACTGGAATTACTCCAGGTAAAATTGACATTTGACAAGACACCCATCCAAGTTATATCCAGCTATAGACCCACCTCCATGACTCAAGACACCCCCTCCTCCTACCTGGACCTATTTGACTCCATCAAGGTACCCCCTAACACCCTGAACCTTGGTGACTTCAACTACCCCACCATAGACTGGGTGAACTATTCCTGCACTAATGCACTCACCCACCAATTCCTTGACTTCATCAGTTCTAATGCACTAGACCAGCTCGTCTCATCCCCCACAAAGGGAGATAAGATTTTGGACTTGGTTCTCACTAATATGGGTGACAGCTAAACCACTCCCATAGTATGTTCTTCCCTGGTGAGATCAGATCATAGGTCTGTCTCATTCGAAGTTTCTATCCCACTCACCCCCCCACAGCTAAAAAACTTCTCAAAAGCTGACTAGAACCTCCTGAGGGAGGGTATCAGTAGCTTCACACCACCGCCCTCCTCAGAGGATGCTGGCAACTATATTGAATAGTAGTACACAAGCACCTGTACAACTGCATGGACTCAATCACACACTACAGAACTAAAACCTGCTCCACAAGGAAATACAAACCTGTCTGGTGAACATGCTCTATCAACAGGCTTTAGAACAAAAAGAAGAAAGTGTTGTACAAGGGTAAAAACAAACAAATTCCAAACTGGAAAAGCTCCCTCCTCAGCCTCAGCAAACAACTAGTGAAAACTTCCAAAGCCAGTTGGATTTATAGTACGTGATCAAACAGTCAAATGTTTGAACACTTAATAATCGACCCCTAGATATCAAAACGCCTTAATGTCGAATGGCAAAAAAAAAAAAAAAACACCCAAACAAACCATTAAAATGCTCTAAGCAGGGGGGAAATGCCCCCTGCACCCCCACACGCGAGATTGCACTACAGTGCAGACAATGGAAAACTTCCATGTCCGCACTGTATGTAGATCTCCACTGAACCGTTCGACATTCTGACAGTTCGATATTTAGGGGTCGATTATTACATGTTCGAACATTTGACTGTTCGATCACGTAATATAGACCCAGTCAATTATGAATTGAAACTAGCCTCCGAAACAAAGGGAAACCACAAAGCCTTTTTCAGTTATGTCAGGAACCTCCATGGTAAAGGCCAGGTTTGCTCTGGATTAGTATTTAATGGTACCCCTTACACTGATCCTGTTGACTTAGCCAACCTGCTAGCTTATAGGTTCAGAGCAAACATCACTCCCCTATCCCCCCTAAAGGCCCATTCGACATCCCCAATACTTCACCTCGCATCTCTGTAAATCAAGTGTTAGAGGCCCTATCCAAGGCAAAGAACACAGCTTCCATGGGACTTCATACTATCCCAGGTTGTATTCTGCACCATTTCTATTAAGAGCTAGCTTCACCATTGAGCACCCTATTCAACCACAGCCTAAGTACAGGCTTCATTCCAGCAGAGTGGAGAACTGCCATTGTCATCCCCTTGCACAAAGGTGGTGCCACTACTGACCCTGGAAACTATCTCCCCATTAGCTTCACAAGTCTGATCTGTTAAACCACGGAGCTTATTATTATGGATCGCATAAACAAGGACATAGGAAATCTCCAAACACTTGACCCCACCCTTTTCAGATTCGTCAAGGGCAGATCTTGCCTGTTGAACCTGATTGACTTGTCTGAGACTGTCAACAAGACACTGAATGAGGGAAAGTCAGTACATACAGCTTAGCTTGACTTGGCCAATGCCTTTGACACAATCACCCACTCAGACATCATTGAAAAAACTAACACAACTTGGAGTAATTCCCTGTCTCATCAGGTGGGTGGCCAACTGGCTTACCGATAGGACCCACATGGTCAAAATAGACACCTCCACCTCCAACAGCAGACCTATCACTAGTGCTGTTCCCCAGCGATCTGTCCTGGAACCACTACTGTTTGGCATCTACTTCTCAGTGATCCAGGCAAAGACAAAAGGCCTGTGGCTGACCAAGTTTGCAGATGACTGTAAGTTGTATGCTGTCATTGACTCCCCAAATGATGGTAACATACTGCAAGAGAGTATCACAGCAACAAATGGCTGGTGCAAAAGTCATGGCCTTAAGTTAAATGCAAAAAAAAATGTATTATTGTACCATTCTGCAAAACCACAGTCCCTACTGATTACCACATCAACGGCACCACCCTAAGCACACAACCTGTGGTGAGAGGCCTGGGTACTTGGCTTGACAACAATTTCACATTCCACCATCATGTAGCAGTGGTCAGAAAAGCCTTTTACTTGGTTCATCTCATAAGTAAAGGGATTAAATCCAGAGAAAAGGAGGTTACTAGTTCTTTGTACTCCTCCCTCATTAGGCCCATAATCGTGTATAAAGCCCTGTTTGGTATGTACCTCTCCAAACACCTGCACCAACTGGTAAGGCCACAGATATACCTCACAAAGAGAATCCATGGTCCTGTGCAGACAGGCTCAAATCACTGTCTCTCTACTCGGTATCATACAGATTGCTCAGAGGTGATATGTGTCTCGCCTACAAGGCAATATTGGACCCTGCCCTACTAGAGATGCTCCATATCCATAAGTCTAACTCCTCACGCATTACCCGCTAGAAACTAAATTTAATATGCAACATCAACAAAACCTGCTGGTGAGACAGGTTTGTCTCCCAGAGGCTGCCCCGTCTCTGGAATAGACTTCCCATACATGGCAACAGAGTACCTCGCTGGCCCTCTTGAAGCGCAACTTTGATGAGTGAATGGGAAACCACAAATTTGTCCCAGGGCTTTCACCTGTGTCCCTCATTGACAGGGGTGACAGGTGCTGACTGAGGTTTCTTTTTTGGGGATAAACTTTTAGCTAGGCTTGTAAGGGCCCCAGGGCCATTACCTAGTAGCCTCCTATGATCCTATGGCAAATTGGTGCAGTTTCTACACTGGATAGATGAGAGTTAATAACATATGCTCATGAATTCAACAGACATTTTAACTGTCAGTTTATTAGCCTCGGGTTACTTGCATGCTGTTCTAATAAGAAATATCACTGTCATGCAAGTATAAAATAACATTAGAAACTGTACACTGACATAAGGAGAAATTAAACATTTTGAGAAATTAAAAAAAGAAATAAGGCAAAGTAAACGAGCTTGTACGTTGTACTGCCTGCTTTATTGTAACCTTTAACTATAAATTCCTCTGACAGAGTCAATAACTGAGCCTTTGTGTCAAAATACCACACATGAAAATGTGCTTCACTTAAAAATGTCATATTTAAAGAACAAAGGAAATGTCCATATGTCAATAAAATGTGATTGCAGAAATGTGAATATTATTTTCTCCCATAATTCCTGAGTAAATTTCTAATTTTTGGAAGTGGTAATTAATTTATTTTACATATTTTAGTAGTCTGATGGGCTTACCTTGCTAGTTGCGTTTTTATTTACTTTAATTTTTAGTAGCATGAGATGGTTACGATCTAGTCTTTTTTGTCAGTAATGCCATTTTCAAATTGGTTAAGTTGTGCTTAGTTTTGTCTTTATTTTGTTTTCTGCTGTTTTAGTATCTTTTCACTTTAATAAGGCCAACGTTTATTTCTAGAAGGTTGATTTTGGTGGGCGGTGCTATTTTTGAGAGGGTGTGTACAGAAACATTGCTAGCCGAAGTAAGATACTTCATTAGTTACACACATTAATAAGATATTAATCTGCTTGGAGTCCTGTGAACAGCAAAATCTTCAGCATTATTCAGTATTTTAAGTGTCCTCCACTCTGAGTGAATAGACAACACAAGCTTAATTCCCACCTTCTTCCTCCTATTTTAGTGTTTCTACTAATTTTCTTGTAATCTTAAATACTGAGGGTGATTCAAAAAGGTTGCCACAATGTGCAGACTAGATCAGGAGCGGCTCATGCTACAGGACTGCAGCCCCCATACCTGTAAAAAGAATAAAATAAATTCCTCCCACTGTGGAAAATATAAAAAATAAAATAAAAAAGTGAGTGTCCCGGAACTCCACACATGCATGCTTAGTTCTTGACTGCTGTGTTAGGCAGTCCAGAAGTAAGCACTCATGTGTGCTTAGTTCCTGAATTCCAGTCTGCTGTGTTTGGCAGTCTGGATAGGGAAAGCAGGGAACTCTGCCCTGCCAGCCCAGAAGTCTGTGCGGTGACGACTGCACAGACTGGAAGAACACCGGACTGCATCGCCCACAGGCTAGAGGCTCCAGCCTACTCACATCAAGACCCAGAACAGCCTGTGTGGGCTGTTATGGAGGACAGACAGGTGATTGGGCTGCTGCAGAGGACAGAATCAGGCTGCTACAGAGGACTTAGCTGCCATGGAGGATCATGTGTGTAATGCCCCAGTTGCTACATAGTGGTGGGTAGAGAATAAGGCTTGAACACTGTACCTTGGGCCCAAGTGACAAGTGCCTGAATTCCCTACCCACCACCATTTGTAAATCATTTGCAGATTTTTGCCTCATATTTGTTCTGTTCCTCATAAAAATCTGTGGTTTCTGTATTTTTGTTACTTAACACAGCCAGTAGTGCAGTGGTAGTATTGTTGACTGACAGCTACAGGTTGTCTGTTTTGATTCTTGGCTGGGGTGCCTTCTGTGTGGAGTCTGCATGTCCTCCCTGTGTTTGTGTGGGTTTGCTCTGGTGTCCTCAATGGATATTTGTCCCTATTTTTTGGACTGTATTTCCCCATTATTGGCTTTGTCCAGGTTTTTTGTGCCAAGGTTAAGAGCTATGGTGATAACTGAACTCACTGAATATGTTTGGGGGCTGTATTTCCCCATTATTGGCTTTGTTCAGGTGTTTTGCGCTAAGATGTTGACAGCTATGGTGAGAAATGAATTCACTAAATGGTAGCCATTTAAGTTTCAGTCTTCCTTTCTTTCATAAAACAGATGATTTAGCATAGTGGTATGTTTGCTGACTGTTTTGCACAGGGTCCTGGGTTCAATACTTGGCAGTAAAATGTATGGTGGTAACACAGCATTTTATTCTAAAAACTTTCCAACATTATACAAGTAATGTTTAAAATGTGTCCCTATTTTTTGGTCTTTTGCCCCCCCCCCCCACCCACAAATTATGGATTTTTCCAGATTTCTTATGCTGCAAAATTCAGAGATACAGCTGAGTGTCAAGTAGATTTTACAAAAAGCTGAGAACTGCAGGGGAACAATGGTTTAGTGCTGCTTTTGCCAAGTTTGCTTGTGTTGTTAATAGCACAATAGGTAGTGTACTTGCTTTTGATGCAGAAGTCTGTGGGTTCTACTCCCACATTAGGTAGATGCATTGCTCATACTGTACTGTATTGTAAAGGGGGTGGATGCTGCATTCCTTTTTGGTGAAGATACCTAGTAACTATGAACCTGTTATCAGTTTGCCATCCATTCCCTATTGCAATATTACATTTTTTAATGCAACTTAGGCAATTTATTCCTCAAGGGCAACAGGCACTTTATTTGTAGATGAAACAATGAAATATAAAGTTGTTTGCTAGCAGCAACCTCTTCATTAGTTACAGATTTCTTTAATGTGGAATTATTTAGATGACTTTTACTTCTTCAGAGATTGTGCATATGTACTGATACTGGTGGACTGTAGAAGTTTGAGTAGACTTTTATGATAGAAATGTTCTGAATTAGGCAGTTTTGTCGTTATTGATGCATGCATTTTGTTTCATTGTTTACTGGAAAAATGTTCTGAATTGGGCAATTTTGTCATTATTGGTGCTTGCATTATGTTTCATTGTTTACTGAAAAAATGTTCAAAACAAATTTAAAATGCCCTCTAACAACTGTACTATATTGTACAAGGAATATCATTTAATACAATCAGGAAGGTGTACCAAAGACCACGTGTATGTTTCGTGTGCAAGGGGCCTATGATTTGAAAACAGCCCAAAGTTAATCTTTATCTGCCACTGGCAAAATGTACTTTCTTTGAATGTGGGTTTCAATGCTGTTTCAATGAATGTGAGTTTCAAGGGCAGAGAAGTTTTAATGCTAAGTCTGTTTTCATTGTGAGATTGCATTGCTTTATTTAGCAGATGCCTTAGTGTTTGTGCTGTAAAATGCAAAGTAAAACTTTCAAATGAAGTCCAAATCATCGTAGAAGTAAAGCAGTATGCACATTAGTGTTTATGGTTGTTGTTTGTCTTTCGGCTTTTCCCGGTAAGGGGTCGCCACAGTGGAACTCCGGTCCACTAATGATTGGCAGTAGATTTTTACGAAACGCCGAGGTGCCAGCTCGACGCTCAACCTTCAAAGAAGGCACGCCCATTTATGCATGCATGTCTTTCGAATGCTACCCAACCACGGGGAGGACATGCAGACTCCACACAGAAGGCTCTCCCAAGCCCAGCTGAGAATCGAATGGGAGAACCTCTTTCTGTGAGGTAACAACGCTACTGCCGTACCACAGCGTAATGGCACATTAGTGTTTATGGTAAATGGGGTGAAATAGCCAAGTAATGGTTCACTGGAATGGCTGCAGGGGGGAGGCTCCATTCGACCATGATGTTGTGAGGGGAAGGGCGGCAAACTCAAAGACAGCCCCGGCTTAACTATACCTCTCAACTATCCAGATTTTCACAGAATGAATAGATTTTTGCTTCTTATTTTTGGTTTGTTCCTCATAAAATATGTGTTTTTCTGGCAAATAATTTAGAAATTAAGTCACTAAATAATGACAGACACTGCATTTCAGACTTCATAACCTTCAGAAAAATGCATGCTAAAGCAAGACCTGTTATTCTATCTTCTCAGTTTATACAACAATTTATAGTGGTGTTTATATGTTTCCCCAGTATATTTGGCCTTGTCCAGATTTCCTGCATTAACAGGTTGAGAGGTACGTGCAAATAAATTGCTTTATAGAATTAGGCATATCCAAACCTCTCAGTTGTCCCCGATTTTGGCTCAAAATGTTGCTCTTCCCCTAATAATCCTGCCGTAAAATGGCAATTTTGGAAGAAAACGTGGAGGGCTTACAATTAAGAAATAACTGTAATAATTAGAGTTATAGATTACTTTTATTTCAGAAATGCATGTAGATTCTTTTATTTTGTCAGCTGCTCAAGTTAGCAGTACTAATATTAAAAAAGTGTCCCTTCTTTGACAGGTTCCCAGCTGTATTGTGTAGCTATTTTATATTTTTGCATCACATTTTTGGTCCATTTTTCATAAAATTGTGTTTTTTTGGCAAATTAGTGGCAAATCATTAAAGACTGAAGTTAGAAAATAATGACAGACGTTTGAGTTTCAGATTTCGTACCTTTCAGAAAATTCATACTAATGCAATACCTACTTTTCTATTATCTTTCTAAGTTTATAAGAGCAATATTTAAAAAAATGTCCTTTCTTTGGGTTTTTGTCCCACTTCTATGTATGGCTGTGTCCATATTTCTTGTTCTGAGGTTGGGAGGTATGACAAATGTGTCAGGGCCATCATAGTCAGCCAGAGACATTTCAAATTGTGACATACTTGTTGCACCCCACTCCCCCATGTAGTGACTCTGGATTTCTCCAAGCAAGGCAAGGAGCAGTTATGTAGTGTAAATGTGCAGAGTATCACCCCATCCAAGGTAGACACAAGTGCTACTTTTATTCTGTCCTTGATTTTGCAGAATGTTCTGGTTTCTGTCATGTTTTTATACTATTTATTTATGCTTATTATTACTCAGAAAGTGCCTGTTGCTCTGTGTTTAAGTAGCAATGCTTTAATAACCATCAGGTAAGCTTGTCTGAGATTGTAAGATGCAAGTAAGCTTTAATAGGCACACTGTTAAAGAATTGCTAACATGGAAAGCCTTTCTGTTGTTGCCATGCAGAGAATACTTACATAACTAGATAATGTATAAGCCTTGGGTATTGAAATGCATATGACAGTATTTGTAATAAAGGACAGGATTACATTATTTTAAGAAGCTCATTACATTTTTTGGAGACTTGCAGTCATCTTTGCAGGCTTTACCTGTAAACTAAACAGAATATCATGTGTGGTCCATTACCTGTACAGTAATTCTTTAAGCAATGTATCTTGAGCTTGTTTCTTGTTTGCTTTTCATTTTTTACTTTGATCATGTTTTCCCCATGAAACAAGTAGATAGTTGTCAGGCAGTAGGTCTTTTTTGGATAAGAAACATTTTTAGAAGTGGTGGTATCACAGAGATTGCTACTTTCAGCATGTTGCTTGGTACTTTAATAAAGCTGAATATAAATTATAATTAGAACTGCAGTGCAAGAAGTGGTTTCAATTGAGTGCTGCTTGTTTTTCTTATACTTGATTTTGACTGGCATTCCAGTAATGTATTTAAAAAGTAATTTATTTTTTCATGCCTCACAACATTTTAGTTTCCATCTAGATATTAAGTATGCTTTCATGCAGCCAATGCATTGAAATATTTTTTTTCTTCTACACTTCATTTTGTCTTGATTGGACTCTCATAATGATGGTTTGGCACCCAGGGTAACGTATTTAATTAAAGTTACAGTTTTTGTGGTTTTAAGCATAGCTCCTCCCCTTTCTAGTTGGCCACACCCCTTCCCATTGGCCTCACCCATTCACCTGCCTCCTGCAGCCCCCCCCCTGATTTGAAGTCACCAGCCACCACTGGACTAGATGTACACTTAGTGTTATCTTTCTGAATGACTAGAAAGGACAAAAAATATGGTAGAGATTTTCTTGAATATATATTGTATATACTTATTGTACATCTAGTGAATAATTTAAATAAGGTTGCTGTTTAATTATTGTACATTATGAATGAAGTTATTGTGTTTATATGTCTTTGCCAAATCTTTACTTTTTTGTTTTTAGTTCTTTAAAGAAAGTGTGTGTGTGTGTATGTGTGTTTTAGCAAAACTTACTACCTGTAGGCCTACATACCCATCATTCCCAAGCATACCTCTCAACTGTTCAGATTTTTGCAGAATGTCCAGATTTTTTGCCTTATATTTTTGGTCTGTTCTCATAAAATTTATGATTTTCTGGCAAATTACTGGGATGATCTGAGGACTGAAGTTACTAAATAATGATATACATTTGTGTTTCAGACTTCATACACACCAGAAAAATGCATGCTAAGACAAATCCTGTTATTCTAGCAACAAGTTTATAAGAGCAGTATTTAAATTATGTCCCTATTTTAAGCCTTTGTTCCCCTATTCTGTTAGGCTTTGTCCAGATTTTTTGCACTAAGAGGTTGAGAGATATGCCACATAGCCACATTGCTCCAGGTTCTCAGATATAAGTAGTTACCTCTGTGGGTTGTGGTCATTGGTTACATGAGGACAACTGGTTCTCTTTGGCTAGTAGCAAAATTAAGAACTACTTCACTCCTAGATTTTTACAGGAGCACACCAATATAATTGCTTCTATCTACTTTCAAATACTAGGAAACTATTAAATAGCCCATTTTCATATTTAGGAAGTGAGCTACATATCTCTCTGCATTCATCTAACAAATTTCATCCTAACAGTATTCACCAAGATGTTTTGTTTAGAGTTATAACAGCAGCTTACAAGTTCAGGTTCAAACTCCACTACATGTTGAAATGCTGAAGTGGATCAGATCTTGCTTACTAGGGGTAAAGGCTCTCTATTTGTAGGAAATAAAATGCCTATGTGTTTAGTTAACAGAGCAGGTTCATAGAGCTCAACTGTCCAGATTTTCACAGAATAGATTTTTGCCTCATATTTTTGGTCTGTTCCTCATAAAATTTGTAGTTTTCTAGAAAATCACTGAAGAATTAAGTCACTAAATAATGACATACATTTGAGTTTCAGATTTAATATCCTTCAGAAAATGCATGCTAACAAAAATATTCTTATTCTAGTAATTTTCTAAGTTCATAAGCACAATATTTAAAAATCTGTCCCTATTTTTGCTCCTTTGTCCCCCCCATTCTTTAATGCTTTGTCCATATTTCTTGTACTAAAAGGTTGAGAGGTATGAGTGGGTATGTGAAAACTTCATGAAGTTTGCAGAATTATTATATCAACTGCAACAAACTCTTAATAGGAAGACTGATATTGTATACCAGATGATGCCTGCAGCCTGAAAACATCATTTACATCCAGTAACCCTGTAGAACTAGATCACCGTATATCAGCTTTGTTAAAAAGATAAAACCTACTTAATGTTTTATTTCAGTTATATTTGAATGGTGTTGCTTGCCATACTAACAAAAAGCAAAGCATACAATAGTTTACTCTTTCATAAGTGGCCCGAGTATAATTTCACAACACCTGTCACCT
>NC_056748.1:1029752564-1029755064 GCF_019279795.1 Protopterus annectens
GGTTCCATTTTATCAACTTTGCGTTTGAGATAAAAACATCTGTTTGGAAGAATGACAGATTTTGAATATGGTTGTAGCAGTGGAGTTTATGGATATTATGGCAGTCTCTGGTAGCGGAGGTAGGGGTTTAGAAATGAAGGAAGGACCGATAGAAAAAGGGTGTGAGTGGAGTGACAGAGATAACAAAAAGTAGTGTGGATGTGCAGGTATAGGAGGACGTTTATATATACAGATAGATATAGGCATAGATTGATATAGTCAGGAAGTGATTATGGGCATGAGAGGATTAAAGAAAGGAAGCGTAGTATACAGACATTAGAGAGTGAGTTATTGTGTAGTTTATTGAGACTCCAGGTAGTGGGACACACTTGATCTCATAGGTCCTTAATGCAGAAAGAAATTAATATATAGCTGCTGCTCAACAATTAGCACAGAAGCACAAAGGAAAACGTGTTTTCTTTCAGTGACTGAATGCAGACATCAAGAAGCTAGGGGTAAGAAGATGATGGCTTACAAGGTATAATCTAATGGTCAAGTGAATGGACAGTGATTGATTAGGTCAGCGGTCCTTGGAGTGTAAGGACTACACTGTTGGAGGGATGTCACAGCCACTTTCTAGCACAGAGCAGAGACGTCTCTGGCTAGGTTAAGTTAATATATAGCTACACTCTTCATATTAAGCTTGCTTTCTTTGCGCAGTGACAATAGTCATACTGGCCACTGCTCACAAGTACAGCTTTTACCAGTTTGCAGAGATGTGACTTGTGGCAGAGCTCCCGTTATTTAATGGAGAGAGGACCAATTTGATGCCCATGGTCTCTGAAATGGAAAAAAAAAAGAGAAAGCACTTCAGTACTGAGTACTATATGGAGGCAATACATCCCAAAAGACGATTTGGTATCAACTATATGTAAAATTACCATTTGATCAAGAAATAAAAGTTTTGTAATTTTTTCTCAAAGAGTAGGGTTACAAAAAGGGCATGTTAAAATGCAATATTAAAATACTGAAAAACATGGAAACTATGACAATGCATCGTAGCCTTCTGAAAGAGGCGGTAACTGTTTCCACATTTTCATCATCTGAATACAACCGTTTTCTGTATGCATAAATCCTCTCAATAACCTTAGAGCTGGCATTTGAGATCCATTTGCTGTATGACCAAGGTGAGATTTCATCATTTTTGTGTGACATTGATCATTCAGCCAGCTGATAATTTTGCTCTTTTGTTCATGGGCTTGTATTACAAAGAAGGGATTCTTCTAAATGTAAGGCTGAAAATGGAATGCAGCATCTGTCTGTGAACAGTTTGTGGTTACATCCTCACAAATATAATTTCCTAACATTGGGATCTCAGAGTATTAGTATTTCTGTTCTTTGCTTGAGCATTTATCCTTGTTTGGATGGGATCCTGATTAAAATGTTTGTTTGTGACAGGTGTCTCATCACTTCCCTTCCCTCACCTGATGCACCATTGTTTGAGGCACTTCTTTTTGTTGGTATTCAGTGTAGTCATGGTTACATTATCTGTGATTCTTCCTGCTCTGAAATACCACAGTTTGCATTTCAGAATGTCTGCATAGTTTCCATGAAAGTACTTTTATATTCCTATTATCATAATTACTCCAGTGTTTTGCTGAAAACATTCATTATACAGCTGTAAACTGACTTATAATTTCTTGAACTTCACACTGCTGACATAATCAGAGAATCATATGAGCTTGCCAAAGTTAATGGTGCTAAACTCAGACAGAATTTCAATCTTTGTACACCTTTAGATTGCCCACACATCATCTGAGGCACACATTTGTGTAATTTAGAATCATATTTGCTGCACACAAACGTGCATCTGTGTGTTTTATATGTGTGTGTGTGTGTGTGTGTATATATATATATATATATATATACATATATAGTTTACTATCATTTTGTTTAGTTCAATGTAGGCAAATTATCATTTCTATGAAACGTAAAAATGAAATTCACAAACACGAACGATAAAAATTGTGAACTCGGATGTGGTGAATGTTTGAATTTGACATAATTCTAACATTCACCACAATTCCGGAAACAGCATTACTGTATTACTGTGCGTTGAATAGTAAAGAACGTGTTTTCAGGGGGACAGTCCCCCACACCCCCTGCTACTTAAATATACAAACTCCAGAACCATGACAGAAAGGGTACATGTCATGATCCCCACAACAGTGCGATCAGCATGCTGTACTGCATTCACTGTTGTAAATTTCTACATTCGGCATTCGTTATTCCGATTCTACCAAATGGTAGTTTCACACTAATGCAAATCGCACAAAGTGCAATCAGAAAAACGATAGTAAAGCTATATAATATATATATATATATATATATATATATATATATATATATATATATATATATATATATATAGGTTCATAGGTTTATACTAGACTATCTGCCCCAAGGCATTTATAAGCCTAGCCCGAATTTTTGTGGCTTACGCCACCCCTTATATGAAAAA
>NC_056748.1:1029760064-1029777564 GCF_019279795.1 Protopterus annectens
CCATCAAATTCTTATGCCCAGACTATTTAATGAGAAACTTGAGAAATTGTGCCAAATACGGTGGATTGAAAACCTTTATTAAACCCGTTTACCATGAGTCTTGATGCAATCCACAAGCTGGGAGAACAGTTGTCATTATGTCCCTACATGAGGTAGGGTATAACCCTGGTCCTTAATAGCCACATACTCGTCTGTCTTACCAGCCTTGTATATAAAGCAGTGGAACATATAATTTCTAACCACATAAACCTAGACTTTTTAATATCTTAGACCTAGATCTACACCAATGTGGCATGACCAAAGATTGCTTCTGCCCTCATAACCTCTTAAACTTCTTTAGAAGGGCATCTGAAGCAGTGCACATATCATACTTGACCCTAGCCAGAGCATTCAAAGCATCCCTCATGCAGGCATCATCAGTGATTAACACATATGTAGTGGGAGGATAACAAGCTAGTTGTCAGGCAGACCTTATGTTACTAGAGGTGTAGGCAACACCTTCAGAATTAGCCACCCCCCCATATTTAGCAGAGTAATTCCTTAGCTACATTTAGACTGACCTAGACATTTGGATGGGCATTCACAAATTCTTCCTGGGTTAATCCAATGTATGCCTCCTAAAGTCTGTAGGTAGCTGTTGATTTTGAATGCTCTGGCTACACTTAAATGGTCAACTACTTGATTTATTTTGCCTATAAACCTATATATTTTGTAAGTTCAAGAAACACTGGAAGTTCTCTTTCCAGATAATCCTTTAGATACAAAATTGACATGAAACCTCTTTTTACAGCATGACAACTGGTAAATAAGAGCTCACTATTGACTGTTACAGACTATTTTCTTGAGTAACTGTTGTGAAAATGTGTTCACACTCCACACTGCAGCACAGATTTAAAGGAATAATACCCATTTTCTTGTAACCAACATATTACAACTGCTTACCACCACCCAAACAAATCTAGTAGTTTTGGATTAATATCACTGGGCTATAGGCCCTCAACATTCCATCAACATTTCTGTTGGCTAGGCTAGGTGTGTGGTACACTGTATATTGAAAGTGTTGAAGGGATGGTGCCCACGGGCACTACTTCATACTGCTATTGGTCTGCCTACTTAGACATTGCAATGGGCCATGATTAGTGATTATGTTTACTAGTATGTACTCAGACCACGATTTTAGTATTGTCCTCATGATGTCCACATCAGTTTGTTCAAATTGCCCTTCTGTGATAGGCATTGTGATTAAGGGAATTTTTTTATCCAGGATGAGAGTGCACATTTCTGGCATTTGAGTCAAAAAAGTATAGAGATTTTTATATCTTTTATAGTGCCTGGACTGGCCATTAAAATCTGGCTAGTACCCTGGCCTTATTTTGTGCATCCCCTGCTGAAATTTTATTATATGACTATGGGTCAGCTTCGTTAATCATGTCATGTAAGAATTCGACACTTGGAACTGGTGTAAAACGTCTTCCTTATCCTTATTCACGTGGTTAACATATCATCTTTCAGCTCAAAATAGGATTAAGAGGTTATAGGAATAGCTGGTTCACTATCATTTTCTACAGACTTGGTTAGATTCTCCTGGATGTACTTCTTAACACTGAAGTACCATAACAGTGAACACCAAAATATTGTACCAGTGTTTTGAAATTCAAAACAATGATCAAAATAACAAAAAAAAAAAAAAATCACTTTTTTGGGAGGGCAGACACCTGATAATTAGATATATCAACTCTGTGACGGTGCCGCAGCAGGAAAAAGGTAAATTATCTGTCCCCATTGTTCTGCACCTCTCACCAAGAAATGCAGCAGACGTGATCATATGACTATTAATTCACTCCTGTCGGCATTAAATACGTTTGATATTACAAACATTCGATTATACAGAGCATTTCCATTCTCTTTCATTACTTTAAGTATCATTTTCCATCTTGGTTTAAAAAAAAAACAAAAGCATGTGACTATCTCTATGTCCACTAATTCAGCATTGCCTTCTTCGTCAACTTTCACACAAAAGTTTGTACTGTAGTGTAACTGGTACTGTAGCTTTATCCCCTTCACAATTACATTTTCTTCTCTTTTTTGCCTTTCTGTGCAAAGGATATCTTTACTTATAGATATCTGAGGCCTAGACTCTACCTTCATTTGAATTCTCGCCAGTACACTAGTAGATATGAATTCAGAACTCTGCATTCCCTTATCTTTGTCACTTTAACTATTTATCGTCAGCTCATTGATGTGAAGGTGTTTACTGTAATACTCATTTCTTTTTCTGTTTGGTCTGTATTTCTGTGCTAACACTCCTTGTGAATCTTTGCTCTCGAGGCTAATTTCCTGACGTTCATGTCTCTAACAAATAATATAAAGAATTATGAGAGGCTTGCTGATCTTAACCCACTTATTATGTGTTTGACCCATGGATGCCAAAAAATTCACCTCGAAAGCGAAGCTTGATAAGTGAATCTTGACATCTATGTCGAGAACACATAATTTTGAGTTATGATTGGTAAGATAATCGTAATTCTTTCCAGTGCCTGGAGCTTTATCTCTTCTATGTACTACTAGTTAAAGAGTAAAAAATCACTTGTGTTTTCCCAACTTTCCAACCCATAAAACACTTAGCGAGCACAGTCATTAGAGGTGGTGAAACACAGTTTGTTATGTTTACACGTACCTCCACACCACTCAACCGTCTAGGTTTTCACAGGATATCCAGATTATTGCTTCATATTTTTGGTCTTTTCCTCATAAAATATGTGGTTTTCAGATGGACCACCAAGACCTGAAGTCACTAAGTACTGACATACATTTCAGTCTCAGCATTCGCATTCTTGAGATGCAGGTGAATGCACATGCTGTTATTCTAGCAAGTTTCTTTTAAGTTTTTTTTTTTTTTTTGTTCTGCCACTGTCATCTGCTAGTGAGTACAGGCAGATTTTGCTGCTTAGCGTGGGACCTGACCTTAACAAATTTGACAGGGGGTGCTCAACATTCATTAAGGTTGGGTCACGCACCATTCTTTTGCTTGACTGGTTTGTATTTTTCTGAATATCATATTATAATCAGCACGCTCCATGTACTACAATATGGTTACAATCGACAACCCTATCATAACCTTTGTATCTAAATACTGTGTCGTAAAATTTCTGAAATATGTTTTATTATTTTAATAATATGTTCTTTATCTTAATTCTTGTTAATGAGAACTAGATATACAGCAAGTTTCAAATAAAATAGGTAACCTTCATATCACTATCTTTTGCAGCTTGAAAAAACAAAATTGCTGACTGATTTTCTGAAACTAAACATTTATTTGGCATAAAGTCATTTCTTGGCATGACTAGGTGAATTTTTTTAACTTTTTTGTACTGGTATATTTACTTATGGCCACATTTTTAGAAATAAGATATATCTAATGGCATGGCCAGAAGAACTTATGATCAAACAACTCACACAGCTGAAAATTGAAAAGAAAATATTACTTTTTTTTTATTTCTGGACTCCTTTTAATCCAAACAAGTGTTCTACATAAATCTTCATGCCACAGTATAACACACTTTAAAATGATAAATTAAACAGAAATTTAGAACCTTATATCTGCCATTAATAATTGCCACCATTCTTGTTCACTCCCTCTTAATGGCACTTGTAAAAAACATTTAATAACATTTTTCTGAGTTATAAATTGCAAAGATATCATGAAATGGCATGATATAAATTTTAATTTTTGTGCTGAAGTACCTTTTTACTCTGGGGGTTAAACAGGAATGCATTAGATTGCCTTGGTGTACTTCCAGTGTTTTCCTCTCTGATTGCTGAATATGTTTCATTCCATGACCTGGCTCATGCATTCATATAACTTTCAAATAGCATACAAATGAAATGTCAGCTCTTCTAAATGAGTTCCAGTTAACAGGAAATATAATATTCATACATGGCATTAGTCTTTTTTCTACCTTTTTGGGAAAAATATTAAATAACTTTTTAATGTCACTGGTTCCCATAGAACTCACATTGGGCATAAACAAAGTCTGTAGTATTTTTAAGTATTTTCACTCATTCACTGCATATCTATATATAGATTTTTCTAGAGTATTGAATGCTTAAGGTAGCAAAAACGAAACTTGGGGTTGAATGCTAAGAGACTTACAGGCTTTGGGGTAAGCTAGCAGTTTGACAAGTAGGTCCTTAAGGAAAATGGTCAGAATTGCAGTTTCATGAGGTGTCTGCCAGATGTCAAACCAGTGTTTGTAATGATTATTGTGGCTATCCTGATGAATTGTTGCATATGTACTGGATAGTAAAATAAAGTCGTTATAAATTAGATTGTAACAAATGTACCTTATACGGGAAAATCTGTGAGGCAAAGGGATTGCAACTAAAATACTGCACTTTTGATGCCTCTGTTTCAGTGATGAGGTCAGTGAAGGCCCTTAGCTGACCCATCATAATTTAACTGTATGTCTATTACAACTCTTGTGTTCTTTTTCAGTGAAATAATAAGGATTATGTCCTGTTAAATAAGTATTCTGTAATAGGATTGTGAAACTTTGTAATCTCATTTTCAAAATATGTCACATGACTCTGATAAATCCTTCTGTGATGTGCAGTTTAGAAGGATTAAGTTGAAAACATTTAGCAAATATACAGCTGTGTTGAATAGCTACAGTAACATAATCCAGGGTGTGGCTTATCAGAGTTTTAAATATTTTTCATCTTTCTCAGTGAATGCAGATTCTTGTATATCAAACGATAGCATTGCCCTTTTTTGTGTTTCTTGTAGTTGTAAGAATTTCTAGATGACAGGGACCTTTGAAGATCCTAAACAGCAGGGAAGATTTAAGGACTACTAATGGACAGAGGCAGATCCTAAATGCTTCCTGCCATGCATGGGCTCCTCAAACTAAGGCCAGTCTATAACCACATGGGATAGGTTATTTCAAGCACAAAAAGTGAACTTGGATAGGCTTAAGATGGCCCAAAGGAGAAAAAATTGCTTCAACCACCCTTAGTGAATCCAAATTTTCACTAATTACGCAAAACTAAAATACACTGATATAGTCCTACCTGACTACAATACAGCAGAAAGGCATTTTCTTACCTTTGCCCGCTCACCTCAGTCCATCCTTTTAATAATTCACATGCTCAGCCTGCATCCCATCTCTGCTATCGATTTTGTCAAATATAGTGACAGAATTAGGACAGGGCTATATAGTGCAGTTTGGTTTTAATTCTCTCATATCTCTTCTCCATGCACACAGCTCCCACAAAATACTACCTTCTTAAAGCAACAAGTTTTAAAATACACCAACTATTATATCACTTGAAAGAATACATCTGGAAACAATATCTTGCTTACGACCCAAACCCGCTCACCTTTTAATGTTCCCCAAACACTACCAATAGAACAGTAACTCAACCTCATTTTAAAACAACCCAACACCCTGTGTTACTCCAAGTAAAACAAAACTTCCTTTATTTTCTTCAATCTCTATTTTCAGCTACCTTATTACTCAGACATACAACAGCTTACTTTACAGCTACTTTAAGTACTAGTTTGACTAGTAAATGCAAGTCTCTCTCACTTCTCCTGCCTCAGCATCAGATGTACACAAACTCATTAATTTACTCTCTCCCAGTTGTCTTTCCCATTACTCTAGCAATATTGATCACTGCTCTGCCCTGGAAAACAAAAATTAAATAAATAAATAACCTTAGGGGTGCCTGCAGGTGCTAATACCCTCTTTTTTTTCTTGAAAAAGTAAGCTGGCTATAATCCACTGACTCTTTTTTTCTAATACTGCATGAATGTAGCATTCAGGTGTGGACTCAAACCGAGGCTACCAGGAAAAAAAAACTTACTGACTGTCTTTGATCTACTGGGTGACTGCACTATGACAGATATACCCACTACTTAAGCGGTGAAATCATTCTTGTGTTGTGATAGTACTATGTTAAGTGTGGGTAAACTCCCCAGTAACCCATATCAATTAGCATATTGGTTAATCAATGAATTGTAGCTCCAACTATGCCTTTGCCAAAGTCTCTGGCTGAGGTATGATGTTCATTTCTGACTGAAATGTCACACTTAAAGATTAATCCGGAGGTTTCCAAAAATTCTCTACCCTGACTCAGACTTTTAAACAGACTTTAACCGAAACTTACTACAGGTAGAATCACTAACCACATTCATTAGTTTTTTTTTTTTTTTTTAAGTCTGTAGATGGCTTAGACATTTCCATGACTTGATTTGCATAATAAAAAAATAGAGATATTATTTAACTAGTTTTGAAACAAATACTTACAGGAAATGTAGAATTTCACAGACACCTAAAAAGACTGCAGAACTGGGTATAGAGTTACATCTAGTGAGCTGTCGTAACTATGAGAGAGTTGTTGGGAGGGAGGCCTAATGGTTAACGTGTTTGCCTTACAAACACAAGTTGCAGGGTTTGAGTCTCACAAGGGATAATTGGCTAGGCTTAAAATGGCTCGCAAGAGCAGTTAGCTTAGTATGAACCTATTATTATTATTAAGAGGGATTGTGCAAACTCTGATTTGATTGAGTTGGTCAACAACAGTAAATGTTTCAGCAGGTATTTATATGTGAGTGACTGTATGTTTAAGGGTTACAAGAAGGGTTAGGTAAGGGGCTGGTTTTAGTGTGTGTGCATGTGGTACAAGGCTTTTTTATGGTAAGCTGCACATTAGCGTTAGTGGCAGGTTTAGGGTTAGGGATAGCTTTCGCCCTGCTCCACCTTAGTAATACGTGTTAACCCTATCCCAAACCCTGCCCCTAACCTTAACATACTGCTTATTTAAAAAAAAGTATTTCTCATAACATTATCGCTATTTAGACACTATAATAAATGGTTGATTTTTTTTTTTATGTTGATCATGAAACAGTTCAACCATTCGTTATATAATCGGGTGTAGTCAGGAAGCATGGGGAAAAATGTTGTGATTTCTATATATGTGGTGTTCTCTGGGATGAATTAAAGTAATGTTAATAGAACATCTTGATATCTGGTAGGAACTGCTCTTCAACAAAAGTCCTGCAATAACCTCATTTATATATTGGCCATTTATTAATATATATATATATATATATATATATATATATATATATATATATATAGGAGCCGTTTATAATCTCGAAATACTGAAATGTCGAATTTCAGTATCTCAAGACTATAAACCCGAATGTTTAAAATAGCGAAAGTTCATAATCGCGAATTTGAATACCTTGAATTTGCAGTTATGGCCTTATGCTATGTGATGTCCGGGTTGTGTGTTTATGGTGCGCAGTGCCGTGTGTAGAGCTAGGTGTTTTGTCAAGTAAGTGAGTGTTTTGTAAGGGATTTGAGTGAGAGTTAGAGTGTGTTTGAGTGTGCTGATATGTTTGATGTGTGTGTGAGGGACTGGAAAATGTGCGTGTGTGACTTTTCTTTTGTTTCCTGTTTGTACGATCTCGGAGTTAGTATATATAAGTAAGGGGGGTGTGGGGGTGTTTGCCCCCCTGCTTATATGTGTATGAGTTGTGTATGGGTGTAGTTTTTGTTGTTTATGTTGTGATGTGGGTGTTGTGGTGTATGTATGGTGTAGTGTATGCGGTTTGTTCGTTGTTTTGAATTTCACAGTTTTGGGCTTGGGGTTTTGTAGTTTTGGTGTTTTGTGGATTCGGTGTCATAGTTTCGAAATACTGAAACTCGATGTTTCAGTATTTTGAGATTATGAAGTGAATCCATATAGATATATATGTGTATATATATATATATATATATATATATATATATATATATATATATATATATATTTATTTATTTATATGAATCATACTAGGACCTATCATACTTAAGCACCCCATTTCCCACTCTCAGCAAGCTTACTTTAGTAAATTTAACTAATATGTATCGAATTCCAACTCATTTGATTTCATTAAATACCAGTACTGTATAATTACCTATAAACAGAAAGTAAATATGATTACACTGAATTTGCATAATCATTACAATTTATTGCTATAAGAAATTCATGAATCATCATTGGAAATAAAAAATATATTTAGCGGAGGTTTTATGACAGTTTGTTTCCAGATTACCTATTAAACATCTACGCTTTGTCACACTTTATAAAACTCAAAAATTCAATTTACAAAAAGTATGCTTTTTAACAGTTGAGTGTATTGTTTGGTTAAAGAGTCTGTTGTTTCCACTTTAGGAAACTCCTCAAAAATTAAATAAAAAAATATACTTTTTAATCAGTTGAGTATTTTATTTGCTTAAAAGATCTTTTGTTTCTTTATATATCCTCTCTGGATTTTCATACCGTACTTTTGAGCAATGAATTGTAGAGATCATGTCAACAATCATTTGTCACTTAAGTTTCAGATGGAGGCTCAGTATAATATTTTTATAAAATAATGCCATCTTTATCAAATGCCAAATAGATGCATATACCTGCAGAATTTATCAAAGCTTTCATTCAAAATGGTGTATAATGAACAAAGTCACTCTTAGTGACTAGATTACCATGAATACTGAAAGAGATAAAATTACATAAGGACACAAACCCAGAAATGAGAACAGTGAGGATTTTAATAAAATAAATAATATCAAATCATTTTTAAATATGTAGTGCTTGGAGCAAAACTAGAAAAAAGATAAGCCTGTTACGATCTACTGCAGTGTGAGATCCAAATGTAACAGCACTTTCAAAGTTGAGTAACTAATGTTACATGCCCCCAAGTGCTGTTGCAATCAGGCATAAGGGAAGGGGCATTCTTTCACTCTTAAAGGTCCCTCAGAATCTTTCATCCTACTTCCATATAAATAACTTATTTAAATTAGGGCAGTATTTAAAAACTGCCTCTGATTTTTTCCTTGCTGTCTATGCAACATCACTCTCTAAGTACTTTGCTTGCTTTCAAAGCAAGTAAAACACTTTGCCTTTTTTTTTGTAACAGGCATTACATGGACTAGATAAAACTCCATGCACTAAAAAGAGTTACAATTGGGTCTTACCTGTCATAACCTGCTATTATATGTTCTCAGTATGGTTTCCAAGATTCACCTGTCAAGCTTCACTCTCAAGGTGAATTTCTTGGCATCAATGTCCTGAACACACAATAACATTGTTAAGATCTTAAACCCAATCATTACTCTCTATGCTACCAATATAGGTTGTCCAATACATGTAGTAGAATAAAACAGTCCTAAGTACAGTAAAAATGTTGCAGGTTATTTTATTGATAAACATCAAACGTAAAACATTACTGAATTTAAGAAAGTTATACAGTACATACCTTGGCTTAGAATCCATGCTGAGCACTATTTAAGACACACACACACACACACAAGCTCACACACACACACACACACACACACACACACACACACACACACACACACACACACACACACACACACACACACAGACACACACACACACACACACACACACACACACACACACACACACACACACACACACACGCACAGACACACACACACACACACACACACACACACACTAAATAAAAACTAAACACCGAAGAAGTTATACCAGAATGAATCAGTCCATAACATACACACTACTCTAATATTTATATAGTTCAGGCATTCTAATAAATATTATTCTATAAACTGCCTAAAGCCTCCAAACATCATTAACTGCAGACTACAGAATTATGTGAAGTAGTCACAGTACACCTCACAAAACAAATGTGTCCAAACCCCCTCCACCACTGCAGCACTATCCATCATCAGTCGCTATGTAATTGCTTATGCAGGGCATATACTTGTCAAACTGGATAACTGTGGAGGATATAAGCAGTTGAGAGCCATATATTCTCCATGCACACACAAGGCTTAGCCACATAAACTGAATTCAGACATATAAGGTCCTGTGCCAAACCTTGCATGCCAGAGGGTGGATAACTATGCATGGAATTAGCCTTTGTTAATGCATAGTGCAGGTGTGGTGTGGTGTGGTGTAGCAGTATCCATGCTTACACATAACACAATATGTAGTGCAATATGGAATATGCTATAGATATTCTACTGTCTACACTTAATTGAGCACCCATTGCAGGATAACACATCTCCAAGAGTCCTTGTGTACCATGTTCCTCAGCAATGTTGCCAAACTAGCTGGTGTTTGACATTCTCCTCACCCAAAGGATTGTTTTAAGCCACCTTTTTTTTCCATCATCTTGTAAGTTTATTAATGTTGATTGCTTTCTCTAACAGTCTTTTCTGTTGAGGTGTGAGTATTTGGTGAGTTATTCAGAACCCCCAGATTACATATTACTCCAGTTAAATCCACATTATGAAGATTCTAGAACACGTGCTGTGAATAAAACTTAGTGTCTATAATGACTTAAGTATTTCAGATAGGGGTCCCAGATGCATTAAACTGCAGTAATGTACAGTAGGGTCTTTTCAGTGGGAGTTCAGGTTAGACTCCCTAATAGTCTCATGGGCTGCATGCCTAGTAACTTACTTAACCTACATATGAATAATTTGTTATTTATAGAACATTAATTATTGAAGCATTACTTCCCTGGATGTAGGTTTCATTTGAAGTGCTTATATAAGTCAGAGTCAACCATGTCAAAGTAAATTCTATTGTCATACAGATCAACACAGAGGAAAAAGTGCGTATCATTGCATGAAATTTTGATACTCAGGTTCGTACCATATGAATGACAGCTTACAGAAGGAAGATAAATTAAATTAATAAAAAATGTAAATGAAAATTAAATAAAAATAAAAAAATAAGATATAAAAAAGTAAATAAGTAAAAATAATTTGAAAGCTCTAACATCAGAAACACAACAAATACAACAGCAGGACTAGACTCGGTAGAAATACAAGGATATGCAAAAAAACAGTACTATAATAAATGAGAGCCGCACACAGGTAAACTTACCCACCACCAATATATACCATAAACTTACAGTTCATGGTTTTCCTAGTGTAGATGGAGACATATGAAGTGAGCTATTCAGGGTGTTTATGTAAACAACGACATATTGCACACAAATGTTTTATCCATGTAGTGCGTTAGGCTATGGGTTTGTTATTCAGTAGTCTGATAGCATGTGGGAAGAAGCTATATTATGGAATCTGCATGTCCTGCATCTAATGCTACTGTAGCGCTTCTTTGTTGGCAGGAGTTTGAACTGTTCATGAGTCGGATGATGTATATCCGTCAATAGTTTTTGGACTCTGTTATAGCATCTTTTGAAATCTATGTCCTATAGGGATGGAAGGTTTGAGCCAGTGATTTTTGTGGCCTGTTTGACAGTTCTTATCCAGTGCCTTCTCATTAGCTTGAGAGCAATTTCCTTACCAGACAGCAATGTTATTTGTCAGTACACTCTCAATCGTGGCTCTGTAGAAGGTGAACAGGACCTGTGGAGGGAGTTTAGCTCTATGAAGTCTCCTAAGGAAGGGGGACATTGTTGGGCTCTATTTATAAGGTAGGAAGTGTTTGTTCCCCAACTTGGGTCTTGCGAGATATGTATCACTAGGAATTTGGTGCTGTTTAGTCTCTCCACTGTGACACCATTGATGATGATAGGGGGTGTATGGCTATTCCTTCTTCCTAAAATCAATGATAATTTCCTTGGTTTTACCAACATTTAGTGCTAAGTTGTTGTTAGTGCACCAATGAATGAGTTGGTTCACTTCTTCCTGTAGGCCCCCTCATCTTCCTTCTTGATAAGGCCAATTACTGTGGTATCATCTGCAAATTTGATAATTCTATTTGGCTGATGCATAGCTGTGCATTCATGTGCTAGAATTGTGAAAAGAAGTGGACTGAGTACGCAACCATGTGGGACCCTGGTGTTTAGGGTGATGCTGTTTGAGTGATGCTTTACAGCTTCAACTATTTGTGGCCTTTCAGTTAGGAAGTTGAGGATCCAGTTGCATATTGTGTTTTCTATGCCCAGTTTACTCAGCTTAGTCAGCAGTCGCTGTGAAATAACCATATTGAAGGCCAAGCTGAAGTCTATGAACAGCATTAATTACGTAGCAGTCCTTATTTTCCAGGTGGCCCAAGGTGTGATGAAGTGTTAAGGCTATGACATCTGCAGTAGAATAATATGGCCTATATGCAAATTGTAAAGGATCAAATGTAGCAGGTAGGCAGGATATTATGTGATCCTTGACCATTTTTTAGAAACACTTCATCACTACTGAGGTATGTGCAATTGGTCGGTTATCATTTAATGATGCTGGAGATGGTTTCTTGGGCAGAGGGATGATGTCGGTGGTCTTGAAGCATTTGGGCACTTTTTCCTGGCTAAGAGATATATTGAAAATGTCGGTGAAGACTGGTGCCAGCTTATTAGCACAGTTTTTAAGTAGCTTCCCCAAGATCCTATCTGGACCAGCTGCTTTCCCCAGATGAACCCTATGTAGGTTTTTGTTTACTTCTTCCAGGATGAGGCATAGCAATGTGGCATCTTCATTTATGGGTAGTCTCTGGTGATGTTCTATTTGATTCCTCAAATCTGCTGAAGTAGATGTTTAGCTCGTTTAAAAAGTCTGGGTTATCATCACATTGCGTAGATGGTGGCTTATAGTCTGTAATGTTTTGTATCCCTCTCCACAGGATCTTTCTGGTCAGAGAAGTGTATTTGTATTTTTAGACTATAGGCCTGTTTTGCTAGTCTCACACCTTTGTTCAAGTTAGCCCTGGTCTTTTTCAAAGCCTCTCTATCTCCATCCTTAAAGGCAGCATTACATGCTCTCAGTAATTTGTATACCTCAGTGGTGAGCCAAGCTTTTTGGTTGGCTCTGATGGTTACATCCTTCAGGGTAGTGAGATCCTCAATACATTTTGTGATGTATCCCACAACCGTTTCTGTGTACTCATCCAAATGAATCCATTGATTTGTGGCGGCAGCCTCTTTAAATAGATTCCAGTCAGTGGATTCAAAGCAGTCTTGCAAAGCTGATACAGCACTTTCAGGCCATTTCCTTATTTGCTTCCTGAAAGCTTTTCCCCTTACTAGCATTGCTTTGCAGGCGGGGATAAGCAGGATAGAAATGTGATTTGAGCTACCAAGATGGGGTGGGGGACTGTCTTGAATGCTGTTTGATATTTGAACGCACTTAATCATGTGTGTTTTCACCTTTTGTAGAGAAGTTTACATATTGTTGGTAGTCTGGCCTGATTGAAATCCCCAGCTAAAATGTTGACACACTGGGTTCTTGTTTTGCAGCTCACAGGCAAACTGGTATAGGCTGGTGAGTGCTTCATTAGTGTTTGCACTCTGAGGTATGTAAACTTCAGCTACAAAGATGGTTAGAAAATCCCTGGGCAAGTAGAATGGATGACATTTAATTGTAAGACATTCAATGTCAGCTGAGCAGTAGGTAGTAACAACATAATTGTTATCACACCAGCTGTTGTTGATGTATATGCAGAGTCTCCCACATTTTGTTTTGCCACTGCGAGTCTGCAACCTCTCTGCTCTGAATAAGGACAATGTATCTATTCCAATAGCTTGCTCATTGATATTTGAATTTATCCATGTCTCAGTGAATATAATAATAGTGCTGTTTCTTACGTTACTGTTTGTGTTAATGTCCAGCCTGATAAAGTCCATTGTTTATCCAGAGATCTTACATTAGCCAGCAACATATAAGCAATTGAAGGCCTGAGTGGAGCTTTTCATAATCTGACTCTGATACCAGCTCTGTTGTCTCTTTTCCTAGGTCTGTCACATCTCCTACACTTTCTACTTTGATTTTTGTTGTTTTTATAGGTTCATAGGTATTTGCTAGGCTACAGACCACAAAGGCCTTTTAAGCCTAGCCATGCTTCCAGTTCTGATACCCTTGATAAGTGTAAGCAGGGGCCTGGGAGATGAACCATTTACAGGTCGCTTGTGTCCATTAGGGACAGAGGTGTCAAACCAGGGATGACTTTCCGGTTTCCCATACAATTGTCCAAGCTGCATTTGAACTGGGTTTGGAAGGAACTCTGCTTCACATGGATGGGCAGCCTGTTCCATAGACATGGTAGTCTCTGGGATACATACCTATCTCTCCAGCAGGTCCTATTTATATCACAGGTAAGGTTTAATTCTTTAGAATGGGTAATTCTGGTGCTGTTTGTTTTGTGGATATGCAGGAAGTCCATCAGAGTGGGGTCTGACAATGCACTGTGTGCCAGGCATAGATCTCCCCTCAAAAGCCTGTAGGAGACAGAAGACAGAGATAGGGCCTTGAGGTGGTCTGCATAGGACATTTTACTTATGCCCTGTATTCTTTTAGTGAGGAACCTCTGTGGCTGTTCCAGTTGTTGGATATGCCTGGTTAGGTACATACCAAAGGGAGCATTGTACTCAATGATAGGTCTGATGAATGCTGAATACAGTACTGGTCTTAGATGCCATACCTTTGTTTATAAGTTGTGCAACATAGAATGATTTCCTCACCACTGTAGACACATTATGGTCAAAGGCTAGATTACTATCTATGTGTGTCCTTATGTCCGTGACTACTGGGTCAACTCTAAGAGGTGTGTTATCAATATGATAGTTACCAGGGATATATGACTTCCCAAAGGATACCATTATGCATTTCTTGGCATTTAGTTTTAGTCCATGACTCTGAAACCAGTTGTTTGTCTGTGTCAGCCCCTCCTGTAAAACATTTGTGTCAGTGTGAGATTCAATGACAGCTCCTAATCTGCAATCAACTACAAATTTGAGAAGCAAAACAGCTATAGCATCTGGATAAGTCTTCAGCAGTATTCCAGTTCATTTAGTGTTTCAGACCTCACATGGCCTGCAGATATCAGCCCTGCAAACCAGTCGTACGGCAAGCCAGATTCCAGAAGATTCAGAAGAGCAGAACAACCATAACACCTTCCCACATTCAAAAATTCAGTACAATTAGTAAGTCAAGATAAATATCCACTGCAGAAAAGGAGCTAAAGTGAGTAGTGCATTTGTGAGCCAGAGTACCCACAGCCATGCAGGGTGCTGCCATCTTATTTTTTCTTTTCTCACAGAACTGGTTAGCTATATATTGGGGATAGCCAGGTTTTTAGAAACATATGCCATGAAGGCTTCCAGAATGTTTCCCATAATCTTAAAAATGTCCAGGCTTAATTAAAAAATAGCCAGCCATTCTGATAACAAAATATAAAACCATAAATCATAATAAATATGCCATTTAGTTTAAATTGTAGCATATCAATTCACAAATTAAATTAGTTTTAAAAGGTGTATATTGGAGCGTAACTAATGTACATCTGAAGATCCTCTTGCCGTGTACAATATATTTGCTACGTTGCCACCCACAAGCAATCCAAACTGTAATATAGGTACATCACAGGTCTGATGGATTTGCCTCTGCAATTAAGAAAGCAGTACATACCTATTTATCAGGTAAAAAACATTCTGGTCTTTTTACCATGCATAAAGATAAGAGGGGGAGTCTTGCTGAAGTATAGGATGTGGCTATTATCTGCAATATTTATGAATGTGTGACTTTAAAATAATATAAATGATGGGTTGCAAGTGAAAATACCATGCAAATCCACCATAAATCAGCTATTAAACAAATATATTGGCCACTGGATAGCAAATCCAATCTATCAGTTTCTGGGGGAGAAGAGAGGGAAAGATAGAGGGACTGGTGTAGCATTTTGGGAATATCTTCTTTAATCTGTTAAATAATTTTAAGAAGGCTGAAGAATGCTAAGCTTCCTCCTCATATCCTCTCCATCTTCTACAGAGGTGCAATAGAGAGCATCCCCACCTGCAACTTCACAGTGTGGTTTGGAAGCTGCACAGTTACAGAAAGGAAGGCGCTACATAGGGTGGTGAGGGGTGCAGAGAAGGTAACAGGTTCCAGTCTTATATCGATACAACATCTTTATTCTGCAAGAAGCATCTGAAAGGTCACCAAAATAATACACGACAACACGCATCCTGCCCATGGACTGTTTAATGATCTGGCAGGAGATATCGCAGCATCCACTGCAGGACTACAAGATTCAGAAACGGTTTCTACCCTGCAGTGATTAGACATCTAAACTCGGGCACTAGTCCCAGGTGTCTGACACATAACAAGTACATTTTTATTTATTTTTGCAATATATACTTACATATATTCTAAGTAAGTGCAATATTTATTTATTATATCCATTGTCAGTATTATTTAACTCACTCAAGTGCAATATTAGACAAATAACTTCTGCATTTCAATCTGTAGTGTGTATTACTTTAAATGGGGTAGTTAATTTAACTCAGCGGAGGGTATTCTTTTCATATATGAATGTTGGTAAATATCTCTGCTCTTTCTTTTGTGTATTGGGAGTAGTATTGTATTTGTTAGTTATATTTATTCCTCTACTTGTATGCGCTGTTTCACTTTCCTTTGGAATCTCAAGAATTGAGCTGATGCACAAAATTTCATTTAGGCTACACGTGTGTAGTACTAAATGACAATAAAGTTTACTTTGACTTTAAGGAACTGACATATTGCTCAGTTATTCATTTACTGAGATTTCAGATGAAACTCATCAAGTCAGAGCATCTTTATCAAAATATTAACACTGTCAGTCAAATGCAAGGCAAGGTTAGTTTTTACTTCAAGTAAAGAGCAAACGAATGTCATAGAGTTTGCCAATGTAGATCATATATATAGCGGTATAATATAAATAGTGCATTATCCTGACATAACATATTTTACTGTAGATGTTAACACTATGAATATAGGGCACACAGGGAGTAAGAGAAGGCAGAAAGGAGAAAATGAGTTCAATTTGTTTTAAAAATGAGTTCTTGCCAAAATGTCCTTGCCTCATGGAGTTCTTATGTGGGATACTGATACGCATGACCTCTGAACTGTATTCTCACATAGCTTTTAATATGGACAGCTTAGTTGTTGTGGCAGGCATGACTGTGAACTAATCTTGTGGACATAGTAGTTGATACATTTCTTTGGGAGTTGGATTTGTATGTCTTGTACCTTCGTTGAAGGTTGTGCGTCAGGGCTGGCAACTCGGCACGTAAAAATCTACTGCCAATCATTAGCGGATCGGAGTTCCGCTGTGGTGACCCCTAACTGGGAAAAGCCGAAAGACACAACAAAATATGGTCTCAGCTCACATGTATACTTGACTGTTATGAAGGCTAACAGCATACGAAGTAGGAATGGGAGAGAATTCAAAAAGCAAGACTTCTAAATTCCCGAGCAGCCCTTCTGTTGTGGTCAAAATATGATGGGATATATTAGGATTCAACTACATATGGAAGGAAGATGGAAAGCAAACTGGTAGTAAGAGGCTGACTTTGGGAGGCCCTACAAAGAGATAACAGTGGGGTATAGTAAGCCTGACTGCAGCAGCAGGACATTGCAATTATAGACTGAAGTATGCACTTTGCTTGTGATTCAGGTGCAGCGAAAATCAAGTCTAACTCTTTGCATTGAGCTCTAGAAGAAGCAAAACGAGATGCACATTT